>NW_028327573.1:88864-108864 GCF_031878675.1 Megascapheus bottae | reverse complement strand
GGTTAGGGTTACGGTAAGGGTAAGTATTAGGTTTAGGTTTAGGGTTAGGGTTAGAGTTAGGGTAAGGGTAAGGGTTAGGCTTAGGGTGAGGGTTAGGTTTAGGGTTGGGGTAAAGGTTAGGATTAGCGTTAGTGTAATGGTAAGTGTTAGGATTAGGGTTAGGGTAAGGGTATGTTTTAGGGTTAGTGTTAGGGTTAGGGTTAGGGTTAGGGTAAGTGTAAGGGTTAGGGTTAGGGGTTCTTGTTAGGGTTAGGGTTAGGGTTAGGGTTAGGCTTAGGTTTAGGGTTGGGGTTAAGGTTAGGCTTAGGTTTAGGGTAAGGGTAAGGGTTAAGGTTAGGATAAGTGTTATGGTTAGGGTTAGGGTTACGGTAAGGGTAAGTATTAGGGTTAGGTTTAGGGTTAGGTTTAGAGTTAGGGTAAGGGTAAGGGTTAGGCTTAAGGTGAGGGTTAGGTTTAGGGTTGGGGTAAAGGGTAGGATTAGCGTTAGTGTAAGGGTAAGTGTTAGGATTAGGGTTAGGGTAAGGGTATGTTTTAGGGTTAATGTTAGGGTTAGGGTTAGGTTTAGGGTAAGGGTAAGGGTTAGGGTTAGGGGTTAGGGTTAGGGTTAGGGTTAGGTTTAGGTTTAGTGTTACGGTTAGGGTAAGTGTAAGGGTTAGGGTTAGCGTTAGGGTTAGGGTTAGGGTAAGGGTAAGTGTTAGGGTTAGGGTTAGGGTTAGGGTAAGGGTTAGGGTTAAGGTTAGAGTTAGGGTTAGGTTTATGGTTAGGGTAATGGTAACGGTAAGGGTTAGGGTTAGGTTTAGGGTTAAGGTAAGGGTAAGGGTTAGGCTTAGGGTTAGGGTAAGGGTTAGGGTTAGGTTAGGGTAAGGGTAGGGTTTAGTTTTAGGGTTAGGGTTAGGGTTAGGTAAGGGTAAGTGTTAGGGTAAGGTTTAGAGTTCGGGTTAGGGTAAGGGTAAGTGTTAGGGATAAGGTTAGGGTTAGGTTTACGGTTAGGCTTAGGGTTAGGGTATGTGTAAGGGTTTGTGTTAGGGTTAAGGTAAGTGTAAGGGTTAGGGTTAGGGTAGGGTAAGGGTTAGGCTTAGGTTTAGGGTAAGTGTAAGGTTTAGGGTTAGGGTTAGCGTAAGGGTAAAGGTTAGGGTTAGGGTTAGGTTAGGGTAAGTGTTAGGGTAAGGGTTAGGGTTAGGGTTAGGTTAAGAGTTGGGGATAAGGTTAGAGTTAGGGTTAGGGTAAGGTTAAGGGTTAGGGTTAGGGTTAGGGTTAGGGTTAGTGTTAGTGTAAGGGTTAGGGTTAGGGTTAGGTTTAGGGTTGGGGTTAAGGTTAGGGTTAGGGTTATGGTAAGGGTTAGGGTTAGGGTTAGGTTTAGGATTAGGGTAAGGATTAGGGTTAGGGTTAGGGTTAGGGTAAGGGTTTATGTTAGGGTTAGGGTTAGCATTAAGGTTAGGGTTAGGGTAAGGGTAAGGGTTAGGGTTAGAGTTAGGGTTAGGGTAAGTGTAAGAGTTAGGGTGAGGGTTAGGTTTAGGGTTAAGTTTAGGGTTATGGTTAGGATAAGGCTAAGGGTTAGTGTTAGGGATAGGGTTATGGTTGGGGTTAGGGTAAGGGTTATTGTTAGGATTAGGATAAGGTAAGGTTTGGGGTTAGGGTTAGGGTTAGTGTTAGGTTTAGGTTTAGGGTCAGGGTAATGGTAAGGGTTAGGGTTAGGTTTAAAGTTAGGTTTAGGGTTGGCGTTAAGGTTAGGGTTAGGTTTAGCGTAAGGGTAAGGATTAGGGTTAGGGCTTTGGGTTAGGGTTAGGGTTAGGGTTAGGGTAAGGGTTAGGGTAAGGGATAGGGTTAGGGTTACGGTAAGGATAAGGGTGAGGGTTAGGGTTAGGGTTAGTTTTAGGGTTGGGGTTAAGATTAGGGTTAGCATTAGGGTAAGGGTAAGGGTTAGGATTAGGGTTAGGGTTAGGGTAAGTGTTAGGGTTAGGGTTAGGGTTAAGGTTAGTGTTAGGGTTAGGTTTAGGGTTAGGATAAGGGTAATGGTAAGATTTAGGGTTAGGGTTAGTGTTAGGTTTAAGGTAACGGTAAGGGTTAGGGTTAGTGTAAGGGTAAGGGTTAGGGTTAGGGTTAGGGTTAGGATAAGTGGTAAGGTTAGGGGCTAGGTTTAGGTTTATGGTTAGGTTTCGGGTAAGGATTAGAGTTAGGGTTAGGGTAAGGGTAAGGGTTAGAGTTAGGGTTAGGGTTATTTTAAGGGTAAGTGTTAGGGTTAGGGTTACGGTAAGGGTAAGGGTTAGGGTTAGGTTTAGGTTTAGGATTGGGGTTAAGTGTAGGGTTAGCTTTAGGGTAAGGGTAATGGTTAGGGTTAGGGTTAGGGTTAGGGTAAGAGTTAGGGTTAGGCTTAGGGTTGGGGTTAGGGTAAGGGTTACAGTTAGGGTTAGGCTTAGGGTTAGGGTAAAAGTAAGTGTTATGGTTAGCGTTAGGGTAAGGATTAGAGTTAGGGTTAGCGTTAGGGTTATGGTTAGGTTTAGGGTTAGGGTAAGAGTAAGTGTTAGGGTTTGGGTTAGGGTAAGGGGGAGGGTTTAAGTTAGGGTTAGGGTTAAGTTTAGGTTTAGGGTAAGGGTAAGGGTTAGGGTTAGGGATAGGTTTAGGATTGGGGTTAAAGTTACGGTTAGGGTTAGGGTAAGGGTAAGGGTTAGGGTTAGGGTTAGAGTTAGGGTAAGGGTTAGGGTTAGGGTTAGGGTTAGGTTTAGGGATACGGTTAGGGTGAGGGTTAGGGTTAGGGTAAGAGTTAGGGTTATGATTAGGGTAAGGGAAAGTTTTTGGGATAGGTTTGGGTTAGGGTTAGGGTTAGGGTAAGGGTAAGTGTTAGGGTTAGGGTTACGGTTAGGTTAGGGTTACGTTTAGAGTTGGGGATAAGGTTAGAGTTAGGGTTAGGGTAAGGTTAAGGGTTAGGGTTAGTGTTAGGGTTATGGTTTGTGTTAGTGTAAGGGTTAGGGTTAGGCTGAAGTTTAGGGTTGGGGTTAATGTTATTGTTAGGGTTATGGTAAGGGTTAGGGTAGGGTTAGGGTTAGGATTAGGGTAAGGATTAGGGTTAGGGTTAGGCTTAGGGTAAGGGTTAGGGTTAGGGTTAGGGTTAGCATTAAGGTTAGGTTTAGGGTAAGGGTAAGGGTTTGGGTTGGAGTTAGGGTTAGGGTAAGGATAAGAGTTAGGGTGAGGGTTAGTGTTAGGGTTAGTTTAGGGTTAGGGTTAGGATAAGGGTAAGGGTTAGGGTTAGGAATAGGGTTATTGTTGGGGTTAGGGTAAGGGTTATGATTAGGGATAGGATAAGGTAAGGTTAAGGGTTAGGGTTAGGGTTGGCGTTAAGGTTAGGGTTAGTTTTAGGGTAAGGTTAAGGATTAGGGTTAGTGTTATGGGATAGGGTTAGGGTTAGGGTAAGGGTTAGGGTAAGGGTTAGGGTTAGGGTTAGGGTTACGGTAAGGATAAGGGTTAGGGTTAGAGTTAGATTTAGTTTTAGGTTTGGGGTTAAGGTTAGGGTTAGCGTTAGGTTAAGGGTAAGGGTTAGAATTAGGGTTAGGTTAGTTTTAGGGTAAGTGTTAGGGTTACGGTTAGGGTTAGGGTAAGGGTTAGGGTTAAGGTTAGGGTTAGGGTTATTTTTAGGGTTAGGGTAAGGGTAACGGTAACATTTAGGGTTAGGGTTAGGGTTAGGTTTAAGGTAAGGTTAAGGGTTAGGTTTAGGGTAAGGGTAAGGGTTAGGGTTAGGTTTAGGGTTATGATAAGTGGTAAGGTTAGGGGCTAGGTTTAGGTTTAGGGTTAGGGTTAGGATAAGGATTAGGGTTAGGGTTAGGGTTAGGGTAAGTGTTAGGGTTAGTGTTAGGGTTTGGGTTATGTTTAGGTTTAGGGTTAGGGTTAGGGGAAGGGTAAGGGTTAGTATTACGGTTAGGGTTAGGGTTAGGGAAAAGGTAAGGGTTAGGGTTAGGGTTAGAGTTAAGGTTAGGGTAATTATTAGGGTTAGGGTTAGGGTTAGGGTAAGGGTAAGCGTTCGGGTTAGAGTTAGGGTTAGGGTTAGGGTTAGGTAAGGGTTAGGGTTAAGGTAAGGGTTAGGATTAGGTTAGGGTTAGGGATAGGGTTAGGGTTTAGGGTTAGGGTGAGGTTTAGGGCTAGCGTTAGGTTAAGGGTAAGGGTTAGCGTTAAGGTTAGGTTTAGGGTTAGGGTTAGTGTTAGGGCTAGGGTAAGGTTTAGCGTTAGTTTAAGGCTTAGGGTTACGGTTAGGGTTAGGGTACGGGTAAGGGTAAGGGTTAGGATTAGGGATAGGGTTAAGCTTAGGGTTAGGGTTAGGGTTCGGGTTAGGGTAAGGGTAAGGGTTAGGGTTAGGGTTAGGTGTTAGGTTTAGGGTTAGGGTTAGGGTAAGGGTAAGGGTAAGGGTTAGGGTTAGGGTTAGGGTTAGGGTAAGGGAAAGGGTTAGGTTTAGGTTAGGGTTAGGGTTAGGGTTAGGGTTAGGGTTAGGTTTAGGGTTAGGGTAAGGGTTAGGGTAAGGTTAAGGTTTAGGGTTAGTGTTAGGGTTAGGGTTAGTTTTAGTGTAAGGGTTAGGGTTAGGCTGAGGTTTAGGGTTGGGGTTAAGGTTATTTTTAGGGTTATGGTAAGGGTTAGGGTTAGGGTTAGGGTTAGGATTAGGGTAAGGATTAGGGTTAGGGTTAGGGTTAGGGTAAGGGTTAGGGTTAGGTTTAGGGTTAGGGTTAGGGTTAGGGTTAGGGTTAGGGTTAGGGCTAGGGTAAGGTTTAGCGTTAGTTTAAGGCTTAGGGTTACGGTTAGGGTTAGGGTACGGGTAAGGGTAAGGGTTAGGATTAGGGATAGGGTTAAGCTTTGGTTAGGGTTAGGGTTCGGGTTAGGGTAAGGGTAAGGGTTAGGGTTAGGGTTAGGTGTTAGGTTTAGGGTTAGGGTTAGGGTAAGGGTAAGGGTAAGGGTTAGGGTTAGGGTTAGGGTTAGGGTAAGGGAAAGGGTTAGGTTTAGGTTAGGGTTAGGGTTAGGGTTAGGGTTAGGGATAGGGTTAGGGTTAGGGTTAGGGTTAGGGTAAGGGTTAGGGTAAGGTTAAGGTTTAGGGTTAGTGTTAGGGTTAGGGTTAGTTTTAGTGTAAGGGTTAGGGTTAGGCTGAGGTTTAGGGTTGGGGTTAAGGTTATTTTTAGGGTTATGGTAAGGGTTAGGGTTAGGGTTAGGGTTAGGATTAGGGTAAGGATTAGGGTTAGGGTTAGGGTTAGGGTAAGGGTTAGGGTTAGGTTTAGGGTTAGCATTAAGGTTAGGTTTATGGTAAGGGTAAGGGTTAGGGTTAGAGTTAGGGTTAGGGTAAGGGTAAGAGTTAGGGTGAGGGTTAGGGTTAGGGTTACGGTTAGGGTTAGGCTGAGGTTTAGGGTTGGGGTTAAGGTTATTGTTAGGGTTATGGTAAGGGTTAGGGTTAGGGTTAGGGTTAGGGTAAGGGTATATGTTAGGGTTAGGGTTTGGTTAGGGTAAGTGTTAGGGTAAGGGTTAGGGTTAGGGTTAGGTTAAGAGTTGGGGATAAGGTTAGAGTTAGGGTTAGGGTAAGGTTAAGGGTTAGGGTTAGGGTTAGGGTTAGTGTCAGTGTAAGGGTTAAGGTTAGGGTTAGGTTTAGGGTTGAGGTTAAGGTTAGGGTTAGGGTTATGGTTAGGGTTAGGGTTAGGGTTAGGGTTAGGATTAGGGTAAGGATTAGGGTTAGGGTTAGGGTTAGGGTAAGGGTTTATGTTAGGGTTAGGGTTAGCATTAAGGTTAGACTAAGGGTAAGGGTAAGGGTTAGGGTTAGAGTTAGGGTTAGGGTAAGGGTAAGAGTTAGGGTGAGGGTTAGGTTTAGGGTTAAGTTTAGGGTTTGGGTTAGGATAAGGCTAAGGGTTAGTGTTAGGGATAGGGTTATGGTTGGGGTTAGGGTAAGGGTTATTGTTAGGATTAGGATAAGGTAAGGTTTGGGGTTAGGGTTAGGGTTAGGGTTAGGTTTAGGGTTAGGGTCAGGGTAACGGTAAGTGTTAGGGTTAGGTTTAGAGTTAGGTTTAGGGTTGGCGTTAAGGTTAGGGTTAGGTTTAGCGTAAGGGTAAGGATTAGGGTTAGGGCTTTGGGTTAGGGTTAGGGTTAGGGTTAGGGTAAGGTTTAGGGTAAGGGATAGGGTTAGGTTTACGGTAAGGATAAGTGTTAGGGTTAGGTTTATGGTTGGGGATAAGGTTAGAGTTAGGGTTAGGGTAAGGTTAAGGGTTAAGGTTAGGGTTAGGGTAAGGTAAGGTTAGGGTTAGGGTTAGGGTTAGGTTTAGGTTTAGGGTAATGGTAAGGTTTAGGGTTAGGGTTAGGGTTAGGGTTAGGTTTAGGCTTGGCGTTCAGGTTATGTTTAGGTTTAGGGTAAGGGTAAGGATTAGGGTTAGGGTTAGGGGTTAGGTTTAGGGTTAGGGTAAGGGTTAGTGTTAGGTTTAGGGTGAGGGTTACGGTAAGGGTAAGTGTTAGGATTAGGGTAAGTGTTAGGGATAGGGTTAGGGTTAGGTTTAGGGTTCTGGTTAAGGTTAGGGTTAGCGTTAGGGTTAGGGTTACGTTTAGGGTTTTTGTAAGGGTAAGTGTTAGGATTAGGGTGTGGTTTAGGGTTAGGGTTAGGTTAAGGGTAAGGGTTAGGTTTAGGGTTAGGGTTAGGGTAAGTGTTACGGTTAGGGTTAGGGTTACGGTAAGGGTAAGTATTAGGGTTAGGGTTAGGGTTAGGTTTAGGGTTGGGTTTAAGTTTAGGGTTAGCGTTAGGGTAAGGGTAAGGGTTAGGATTAGGGTTAGGTTTAGGGTAAGTGTTAGGGTTAGGGTTAGGGTAAGGGTTAAGGTTAGGGTTTGCCTTAGGTTTAGGGTAAGAGTAAGTGTTATGGTTAGGGATAGGGTAAGGATTAGAGTTAGGGTTAGCGTTAGGGTTAGGGTTATATTTAGGGTTAGGGTAAGGGTAAGTGTTATGGTTAGGGTTAGGGTAAGGGGTAGGGTTTAGGTTAGGGTTAGGGTTAGGTTTAGGTTAGGGTAAGGGTAAGGGTTAGGCTTAGGGATAGGTTTAGGATTGGGGTTAAGGTTAGGGTTAGGGTTAGGGTAAGGGTAAGGGTTAGGGTTAGGGTTAGAGTTAGGGTAAGGTTTAGGGTTAGGGTTAGGGTTAGGTTTAGGGATACGATTAGGGTTAGGGTTAGGGTTAGGGTAAGGGTTAGGGTTAGGATTAGGGTAAGGGTAAATTTTAGGGGTAGGTTTGGTTAGGGTTAGGGTTAGGGTAAGGGTTAGGGTTAGGGTTAGGGTTAGGGTAAGGGTAAAGGTTAGGGTTAGGGTTAGGTTAGGGTAAGTGTTAGGGTAAGGGTTATGGTTAGGGTTAGGGTTGGCGTTAAGGTTAGGGTTAGTTTTAGGGTAAGGTTAAGGATTAGGGTTAGTGTTATGGGATAGGGTTAGGGTTAGGGTTAGGGTAAGGGTTAGGGTAAGGGTTAGGGTTAGGGTTAGGGTTACGGTAAGGATAAGGGTTAGGGTTAGAGTTAGATTTAGTTTTAGGTTTGGGGTTAAGGTTAGGGTTAGCGTTAGGTTAAGGGTAAGGGTTAGAATTAGGGTTAGGTTAGTGTTAGGGTAAGTGTTAGGGTTACGGTTAGGGTTAGGGTAAGGGTTAGGTTTAAGGTTAGGGTTAGGGTTATTTTTAGGGTTAGGGTAAGGGTAACGGTAACATTTAGGGTTAGGGTTAGGGTTAGGTTTAAGGTAAGGTTAAGGGTTAGGTTTAGGGTAAGGGTAAGGGTTAGGGTTAGGTTTAGGGTTATGATAAGTGGTAAGGTTAGGGGCTAGGTTTAGGTTTAGGGTTAGGGTTAGGGTAAGGATTAGGGTTAGGGTTAGGGTTAGGGTAAGTGTTAGGGTTAGTGTTAGGGTTTGGGTTATGTTTAGGTTTAGGGTTAGGGTTAGGGGAAGGGTAAGGGTTAGTATTAGGGTTAGGGTTAGGGTTAGGGAAAAGGTAAGGGTTAGGGTTAGGGTTAGAGGTAAGGTTAGGGTAATTATTAGGGTTAGGGTTAGGGTTAGGGTAAGGGTAAGCGTTCGGGTTAGAGTTAGGGTTAGGGTTAGGGTTAGGGTTAGGTAAGGGTTAGGGTTAAGGTAAGGGTTAGGATTAGGTTAGGGTTAGGGATAGGGTTAGGGTTTAGGGTTAGGGTGAGGTTTAGGGCTAGCGTTAGGTTAAGGGTAAGGGTTAGGTTTAGGGTTAGGGATAGGTTTAGGTTTAGGGTTACGGTTAGGGTAAGTGTTAGGGTTAGGCTTAGGGTTAGGGTTAGGGTTATGTTTAGGGTTACGGTTAGGGTTAGGGTAAGGGTTAGGGTAAGGGTATGTGTTAGGGTTAGGGTTAGGGTTAAGGATAGAGTTAGGGTTAGCGTTAGGGTAAGGGTAAGGGTTAGGGTTAGGGTTAGGGTTAAGGTTAGGTTAGGGTTAGGATTAGGGTTAGGGTTAGGTTTAGGGTTAGGGTAAGGGTTAGGGTTAGGGTTAGTGTTAGGGTTAAGGTTAGGGTTAGGGTTAGGATTAGGGTTAGGGAGAGGATAAGGGTTAGGGTTAGAGTTAGGGTTTGGATTAGGTTTAGCGTAAGGATTAGTGTTAGTGTTAGGGTTAGGTTAAGGGTTAAGGTTAGGGTTAGGTTTCACATTAAGTTTAGGGTTATGGTTAGGGTTAGGGTTAGGGTTAGGGTTACGGTTAGGGTTGGGGGTTATTGTTAGGGTTAGGTTTAGTGTTAGGGTTAGGGTAAGGGTAAGGTTTAGGTTTAGGGTTAGGGGTAGGGTTAGGTTTAGGGTTTCGGTTAGGGTTAGGGTTAGGGTTAGGGTAAGGGTAAGTTTTAGGGTTAGGGTTAGGGTTAGGGAAAGTTTAAGGATTAGGGTAAGTGTTAGGGTTAGGGTATGGTTAGGTTAAGGATTAGGGTTAGGGTTAGGTTTAGGGTAAGGTTTATGGTTAGGGTTAGGATTAGGTTTACTTTTAGGTTTAGGGTTATGGTTAGGGTGAGGTTTAGGGTTAGGGTTAGGGTAAGGGTAAGGGTTAGGGTTACAGTTAGGGTTAGGGAAAGGGTAAGGGTTAGGGTTAGGGTTAGGGTTAGGGTTAGGGTTAGGGTTAGGTTTAGGGTTAGAGTAAGGGTAAGGGTTACGGTTAGGGTTAGGGTTAGGTTTAGGATTGGGGTTAAGGTTATGGTTAGGGTTAGGGTAAGGGTAAGTGTTAGGGTTAGGGTTAGGGTAAGGTTTAGTGTTAGGGTGAGGGTTAGGTTTAGGGTTAGGGTTAGGGTAAGGGTAAGGGTTAGGGTTAGGGTTAGGGTTCATTTTAGAATTGGGTTTAAGGTTATGGTTAGGGTTATGGTAAGGGTAAGGGTTAGGGTTAGGGTAAGGTTTAGTGTTAGGGTTAGGGTTAGGTTTAGGGTTACGGTTAGGGTTAGTTTTAGGGTTAGGGTAAGGATTAGGGGTAGGATTAGGGTAAGGGTTAGGGTTAGGTTTAGGGTTGGGGTAAGGTTAGAGTTAGGTTTGGGGTAAGGTTAAGGGTTAGGGTTAGGGTTAGGGTAAGTGTTAGGGTAAGGGTTAGGGTTAGGGTTAGGGTAAGGGTTAGGGTAAGGGTTAGGGTTAGGTTTAGGGTAAGGGTAAGGGTTAGGGTTAGGGCTAGGTTTAGGTTTAGGATTGGGGTTAAGGTTATGGTTAGGGTTAGGGTAAGGGTAAGGGTTAGGGTTAGGGTTAGGTTAAGCTTTAGTGTTAGGATTAGGGTTAGGTTTAGGGTTAGGTTTAGGTTTAGGTTTAGGGTTAGGGTTAGGGTAAGGATTAGGGTTAGGATTTGGGTAAGGGTTAGGGTTAGGTTTAGGGTTGGTGATAAGGTTAGAGTTAGGGTTAGGGTAAGGTTAAGGGTTAGGGTTAGCATTAGGGTTAGGGTAAGTGTTAGGGTTATGGTTAGGGTTAGGTTTAGGGTAAGGATTAGGGTTAGGATTTGGGGTTAAGGTTAGGGTTAGTGTTAGGGTAATGGTTAGGGTTAGGGTAAGGGTTAGGGTTAGGGTTAGGGTTAGGGTAAGTGTAAGTGTTAGCGTTAGGGTTAGGGTTAGGTTAGGGTAAGGGTAAGGGTTAGGGTTAGGGTTAGGGTTAGGTTTAGGATTGGGGTTAAGGTTAGGGTTAGCTTTAGGGTAAGGGTAAGGGTTAGGGTTAGAGTTAGGGTTAGGGTAAGGCTAAGAGTTAGGGTGAGGGTTAGGGTTAGGATTAAGTTTAGGGTTAGGATTAGGATAAGTGTAAGGGTTAGGGTTAGGGATAGGGTTATGGTTGGGGTTAGGGTAAGGGTTATGGTTAGGGTTAGGATAAGGTAAGGTTTAGGGTTAGGGTTAGGGTTAGGGTTAGGTTTAGGGTTAGGGTTAGGGTAAGGGTAAGGGTTAGGGTTAGGTTTAGGGTTAGGTTTATGGTTGGCGTTAAGGTTAGGGTTAGGTTTAGGGTAAGGGTAAGGATTAGGGTTAGGGTTATGGGATAGGGTTAGGGTTAGGTAAGGGTTAGGGTAAGGGTTAGGGTTAGGGTTAGGGTTATGGTAAGGATAAGGTTTAGGGTTAGGGTTAGATTTAGTTTTAGGGTGGGGTTAAGGTTAGGGTTAGCGTTATTGTAAGGGTAAGGGTTAGAATTAGGTTTAGGGTTAGGGTTAGGGAAAGTGTTATAGTTACGGTTAGGTTTAGGGTAAGGGTTTGGGTTAAGGTTAGGGTAGGGTTATTTTTAGGGTTAGGGTAAGGGTAACGGTAAGATTTAGTGTTAGGGTTAGGGTTAGGATTAAGGTAAGTGTAAGGGTTAGGGTTAGGGTAAGGTTAAGGGTTAGGGTTAGGGTTAGGGTTAGGATAAGTGGTAAGGATAGGGGCTAGGTTTAGGTTTAGGGTTAGGGTTAGGGTAAGGATTAGGGTTAGGGTTAGGGTAAGGGTTAGGGTTAGGGTTAGTGTTATGGTAAGGGTAAGTGTTAGGGTTAGGGTTAAGTAAGGGTAAGTGTTAGGTTTAGGGTTAGCGTTTAGGTTATGGTTAGGTTTAGGGTTAGGTTAGTTGAAGGGTAAGGGTTAGGGTTAGGGTTAGGGTTAGGGTAAGAGTTAGGGTTAGGGTTATGGTTAGGGTTAGCGTAAGGGTTACGGTTAGGGTTAGGCTTAGGATTAGGTTAAAAGTAAGTGTTATGGTTAGGGTTAGGGTAAGGATTACAGTTAGGGTTAGCGTTAGGGTTAGGGTTATGTTTAGGGTTAGGGTAAGGGTAAGTGTTAGGGTTAGGGTTAGGGTAACGGGTAGGGTTTAAGTTAGGGTTAGTGTTAAGTTTAGGGTAGGGTAATGGTAAGGGTTAGGGTTAGGGATAGGTTTAGGATTGGGGTTAAGGTTACGGTTAGGGTTAGGGTAAGGGTAAGTGTTAGGGTTAGGGTTAGAGTTAGGGTAAGGGTTAGGATTAGGGTCAGGTTTAGGGTTAGGTTTAGTGATACGGTTAGGTTTAGGGTTAGGGTTAGGGTAAGGGTTAGGGTTAGGATTAGGGTAAGGGTAAGTTTTAGGGGTAGGTGTGGGTTAGGGTTAGGGTTAGGGTAAGGGTTAGGGCTAGGGTTAGGGTTATGGTAAGGGTAAGTGTTAGGGTTAGGATTAGGGTTAGGTGTTAGTGTAAGGGTTAGGGTTAGGGTTAGGTTTAGAGTTGGGGATAAGGTTAGAGTTAAGGTTAGGGTAAGTTTAAGGGTTAGGGTTAGTGTTATGGTTAGGGTTAGTGTTAGTGTAAGGTTTAGGGTTAGGGTTAGGTTTAGGGTTGGGGTTAAGGTTAGTGTTAGGGTTATGGTAAGGGATAGGGTTAGGGTTAGGGTTAGGATTAGGGTAAGGATTAGGGTTAGGGTTAGGTTAAGGGTTAGGGTTAGGGTTAGGGTTAGCATTAAGTTTAGGTTTAGGGTAAGGGTAAGTGTTAGGGTTAGAGTTAGGGTTAGGGTAAGGGTAAGAGTTAGGGAGAGGGTTAGGGTTAGGGTTAAGTTTAGGGTTAGGGTTAGGATAAGGGAAAGGGTTAGGGTTAGGGATAGGGTTATGGTTGGGGTTGGGGTAAGGGTTATGGTTAGGGTTAGGATAAGGTAAGTTTTAGGGTTTGGATTAGGGTTAGGGTTAGGTTTAGGGTAAGGGTAAGGATAAGGGTTAGGGCTATGGGTTATGGTTTGGGTTAGGGTTAGGGTAAGGGTTAGGTAAGGGTTAGTGTTAGGGTTAGGGTTACGGTAAGGATAATGGTTAGGGTTAGGGTTAGATTTAGTTTTAGGGTTGGGGTTAAGGTTTGGGTTAGCGTTAGGGTAAGGGTAAGGGTTAGAATTAGGGTTAGGGTTATGTTTAGGGTAAGTGTTAGGGTTACAGTTAGGGTTAGGGTAAGGGTTAGGGTTAAGGTTAGGGTTAGGGTTATTTTTAGGGTTAGGGTAAGGGTAACGTTAAGATTTAGGGTTAGGGTTAGGGTTAGGTTTAAGGTAAGGGTAAGGGTTAGGTTTAGGGTTAGGGTAAGGGTTAGGGTTAAGGTTAGGGTTAGGATTATTTTTAGGGTTATGGTAAGGGTAACGGTAAGATTTAGGGTTAGGTTTAGGGTTACGGTTAGGGTAAGGTTTAGGGTTAGGGTTAGGGTAAGGGTTAGGGTTAGGGTTAGGGTTATGGTAAGGGTAAGTGTTAGGGTTAGGGTTAAGTAAGGGTAAGTGTTAGGTTTAAGGTTAGGGTTTGGGTTATGGTTAGGTTTAGGGTTAGGGTTAGGGGAAGGGTAAGGGTTAGGATTAGGGTTAGGGTTAGGGTTAGGGAAAGGGTAAGGTTTAGGGTTAGGGTTAGAGTTAGGGTTAGGGTAATGATTCGGGTTACGGTTAGGGTTAGGTTAAGGGTAAGCGTTTGTGTTAGAGTTAGGGTTAGGGTTAGGTAAGGGTTAGGGTTAAGGTTAGGGTTAGGATTAGGTTAGGGTTAGGGATATGGTTAGGGGTTAGTGTTAGGGTGAGGTTTAGGGTTAGCGTTAGAGTAAGCGTAAGGGTTAGGTTTAGGGTTAGGGAAAAGGTTAGGTTTAGGGTTACGGTTAGGGTAAGTGTTAGGCTTAGGCTTAGGGTTAGGGTTAAGGTTAGGCTTAGGGTTCGGTTAGGGTTAGGGTAAGGGTAAGGGTTAGGGTTAGGGTTAGGGTTATGTTTATGGTTACGGTTAGGGTTAGGGTAAGGGTTAGGTTAAGGGTATGTCTTAGGGTAAGGGTTAGGGTTAAGGTTAGAGTTAGGGTTAGCGTTAGGGTAAGGGTAAGGGTTAGGGTTACGATTAGGTTTAGGGTTAAGTTTAGTGTTAGGGTTAGGATTAGGGTTAGTGTTAGGTTTAGGGTTAGGTTAAGGGTTAGGGTTAGGGTTAGGGTTAGGGTTAGGATTAGAGTTAGGGAGAGGATAAGGGTTAGGGTTAGGGTTAGGATTTGGGTTAGGTTTAGGGTAAGGATTAGTGTTAGTGTTAGGGTTAGGTTAAGGGTTAGGTTTAGGGTTAGGTTTCACATTAAGTTTAGGGTTAGGGTTAGGGTAAGGGTTAGGGTTAGGGTAAGGGTTAGGGTTAGGGTTATGGGTTATTCTTGGGGTAAGGTTTAGTGTTAGGGTTAGGGTAAGGGTAATGGTTAGGTTTAGGGTTAGGGGTAGGGTTAGGTTTAGGGGTTCGGTTAGGGTTAGGGTTAGGGTTAGGGTAAGGGTAAGTTTTAGGGGTAGGATTAGGGTTAGGGAAAGTTTAAGCGTTAGGGTAAGGGTTAGTGTTAGGGTTATGGTTAGGGTAAGGATTAGGTTTGGGGTTAGGTTTAGGGTAAGGTTTACGGTTAGGGTTAGATAAGGTTAGGATTAGGGTAAGGGTTAGGGTTAGGGTTAGCGTTAGGTTTAGGGTTAGGGTAAGGGTAAGGGTTAGGGTTAGGGTTAGGGTTAGGTTTAGGATTGGGGTTAAGGTTATGGTTAGGGTTAGGGTAAGGGTTAGGCTTAGGGTAAGGGTTACGTTAGGGTTAGGGTTATTGTTAGGTTTAGGGTTACGGTTAGGGTTAGGGTTAGGGTAAGGATTAGGGTTAGGATTAGGGTAAGGGTTAGGGTTAGCCTTAAGGTAAGGGTTAGGGTGAGGGTAAGGGTAAGTTTTAGGGTTAGAGTTTGGGTTAGGGTAAGGGTAAGTGTTAGGGTTAGGATTAGAATTAGGGTTCAGGTGAGGGTTAGGGTTAGGGTTTGGGTTAGGTTTAGGGTAAGGATTAGTGTTAGTGTTAGGGTTAGGTTAAGGGTTAGGGTTAGGGTTAGGTTTCCCATTAAGTTTAGCGTTAGGGTTAGGGTAAGGGTTAGGGTTAGGTTTAGGGGATATTGTTAGGGTTAGGTTTAGTGTTAGGGTTAGGGTAAGGGTAAGGGTTAGGTTTAGGGTTAGGGGTAGGGTTAGGTTTAGGGTTTCGGTTAGGGTTAGGGTTAGGGTTAGGGTTAGGGTAAGGGTAAGTGTTAGGGTTAGGGTTAGGGTTAGGGAAAGTTTAAGGGTTAGGGTAGGGGTTAGGGTTATGGTTATGGTTAGGGTAAGGATTAGGTTTAGGGTTAGGTTTAGGGTAAGTTTTACGGTTAGGGTTAGGATTAGGTTTAGTGTTAGGGTTAGGGTTAGGGTTAGGGTTAGGTTTAGGGTTTGGGTTAGTGTAAGGGTAAGCGTTAGGGTTAGGGTTAGGGTTAGGGAAAGGGTAAGGGTTAGGGTTAGGGTAAGGGTAAGATTTAGGGTTAGGATTAGGGTTAGGGTTAGGGTAAGGGTTAGGGTTAGGGTTAGGGTTAGGTTTAAGGTTAGTGTAAGGGTAAGGGTTAGGGTTAGGGTTAGGTTTAGGATTGGGGTTAAGGTTATGGTTAGGGTTAGGGTAAGGGTAAGGTTTACGGTTAGGGTTAGGGTTAGGGTAAGGGTTAGGTTAGGGTTAGGGTTATTGTTAGGTTTAGGGTTACGGTTAGGGTTAGGCTTAGGGTTAGGATAAGGTTAAGGGGTAGGGTTAGTATTAGGGTTAGGGTAAGGGTTAGGGTTAGGGTTAGGGTTAGGTTTAAGTTTAGTGTAAGGGTAAGGGTTAGGGTTAGGGTTAGGGTTAGGTTTAGGATTGGGGTTAAGATTATGGTTATGGGTAGGGTAAGGGTAAGGTTTAGGGTTATGGTTAGGGTTAGGGTAAGGGTTAGGTTACAGTTAGTGTTATTGTTAGGTTTAGGGTTACGGTTAGGGTTAGGGTTAGGGTAAGGATTAGGGTTAGGATTAGGGTAAGGGGTAGGGTTAGGTTTAGGGTTGGGGATAAGTTTAGATTAGGGTTAGGGTAAAGTTGAGGGTTGGGTTAGGGTTAGGGTTAGGGTAAGGGCTAGAGTTAGGGTTACGATTAAGGTAAGGATTAGTATTAGGGTTAGGGTTAGCCTTAAGGTAAGGGTTAGGGTGAGGGTAAGGGTAAGTTTTAGAGTTAGAGTTTGGGTTAGGGTAATGGTAAGGGTTAGGGTTAAGATTAGAATTAGGGTTAAGTTTAGGGTTAGCGTTAGGGTAAGGGTAAGGATTAGGGTTAGGGTGAGGGTTAGAGTTAGGGTAAGGGTTAGGGTTAGGGTTAGGGTTAGGTTTAGGGTTAGGGTTAGGGTTAGGGTAAGGGTAAGGGTAAGGGTTAGGAGTAAGGATAGGGTTGGAGTTAGGATTAAGGTTAGGGTTAGGATAAAGGTAAGGGTTATGGTTAGGTTTAGGGTTAGGGTTAGGGTAAGGGTAAGTGTTAGGTTTAGGGTTAGGGTTAGGATTAGGGTTAGGGTTAGGGTTAGGGTAAGGATTAGGGTTAGGATTAAGGGTTAGGGTTAGGGTTAGTGTTAGGGTAAGGGTTAGGGTTAGGGTTACGGTTAGGGTTATGTTAAGGGTAAGTGTTAGGGTTAGGGTTAGGGTTAGGGTTAGGGTAAGGGTAAGGGTTAGGGTTAGGCTTAGGGTTAGGTTTAGGATTGGGGTTAAGGTTAGGGTTAGCTTTAGGGTAAGGGTAAGGGTTAGCGATAGGGTTAGGGTAAGGGTTAGTGTTAGGATTAGGGTAAGGGTAAGTTTTAGGGGTAGGTTTGGGTTAGGGTTAGGGTACGGGTTAGGGTTAGGGTTATGGTTAGGGTTAGGGAAAGGGTAAGGGTTAGGGTTAGGGTTAGGGTTAGGGAAAGGGTAAGGGTAAGAGTTAGGGTTAGGGTTAGGGTTAGGGAAAGGGTAAGGGTTAGGGTTAGGCTTAGGGTTAGGGTTAGGGTTAGGGGTTAGGGTTAGGGTTAGGTTTAGGGTTAGGGTTAGGGTTAGGGTAAGGGTAAGGGTGAGGTTTAGGGTTAGGGATAGTGTTAGGTTGTGTTACGGTTAGGGTAAGTGTTTGGGTTAGGGTTAGGATTAGGGTTAAGTTTAGGGTTAGGGTTAGGGTTAGGGTAAGGGTTAGGGTTAGGGTTAGGATTAGAATTAGGGTTAAGGTTAGGGTTAGGGTTAGGGTAAGGGTAAGGGTTAGGGTTAGGGTGAGGGTTAGAGTTAGGGTAAGGGTTAGGGTTAGGGTTAGGGTTAGGTTTAGGGTTAGGGTTAGGGTTAGGGTTAGGGTAAGGGTAAGGGTTAGGATTAAGGTTAGGGTTAGAGTTAGGGTTAGGGTAAGGGTTAGGGTAAGGGTAAGGGTTAGGATTAAGGTTAGGGTTAGAGTTAGGGTTAGGGTAAGGGTTAGGGTTAGGGTTACGGTTAGGGTAACGGTAAGGGTAAGAGTTAGGGTTAGGTTTAGGGTTAGGGTTAGGATTAGGGTTAGGGTTAGGGTTAGTGTTAGGGTAAGGGTTAGGGTTAGAGTTACGGTTAGGGTTACAGTAAGGGTAAGTGTTAGGGTTAGGGTTAGGGTTAGGGTTAGGGTTAGGGTAAGGGTTAGGGTTAGGGTTAGGGTAAGGGTTAGGGTTAGGATTAGGGTAAGGGTAAGTTTTAGGGGTAGGTTTGGGTTAGGGTTAGGGTTAGGGTAAGGGTTAGGGTAAGCGTAAGGGTTAGGGTTAGGTTTAGGGTTAGGTTTAGGGTTGGCGTTAAGGTTAGGCTTAGTTTTAGGGTAAGGTTAAGGATTAGGGTTAGTGTTATGGGATAGGGTTAGGGTTAGGTTTAGGGTAAGGGTTAGGGTAAGGGTTAGGGTTAGGGTTAGGGTTACGGTAAGGATAAGGGTTAGGGTTAAGGTTAGATTTAGTTTTAGGTTTGGGGTTAAGGTTAGGGTTAGCGATAGGTTAAGGGTAAGGTTTAGAATTAGGGTTAGGTTAGTGTTAGGGTAAGTGTTAGGGTTACGGTTAGGGTTAGGGTAAGGGTTAGGGTTAAGGTTAGGGTTAGGGTTATTTTTAGGGTTAGGGTAAGGGTAACGGTAACATTTGGGGTTAGGGTTAGGGTTAGGTTTAAGGTAAGGTTAAGGGTTAGGTTTAGGGTAAGGGTAAGGGTTAGGGTTAGGTTTAGGGTTATGATAAGTGGTAAGGTTAGGGGCTAGGCTTAGGTTTAGGGTTAGGGTTAGGGTAAGGATTAGGGTTAGGGTTAGGGTTAGGGTAAGTGTTAGGGTTAGTGTTAGGGTTTGGGTTATGTTTAGGTTTAGGGTTAGGGTTAGGGGAAGGGTAAGGGTTAGTATTAGGGTTAGGGTTAGGGTTAGGGAAAGGGTAAGGGTTAGGGTTAGGGTTAGAGTTAAGGTTAGGGTAATTATTAGGGTTAGGGTTAGGGTTAGGGTAAGGGTAAGCGTTCGGGTTAGAGTTAGGGTTAGGGTTAGGTAAGGGTTAGGGTTAAGGTAAGGGTTAGGATTAGGTTAGGGTTAGGGATAGGGTTAGGGTTTAGGGTTAGGGTGAGGTTTAGGTCTAGCGTTAGGTTAAGGGTAAGGGTTAGTTTTAGAGTTAGGGATAGGTTTAGGTTTAGGGTTACGGTTAGGGTAAGTGTTAGGGTTAGGCTTAGGGTTAGGGTTAGGGTTATGTTTAGGGTTACGGTTAGGGTTAGGGTAAGGGTTAGGGTAAGGGTATGTGTTAGGGTTAGGGTTAGGGTTAAGGATAGAGTTAGGGTTAGCGTTAGGGTAAGGGTAAGGGTTAGGGTTAGGGTTAAGGTTAGGTTAGGGTTAGGATTAGGGTTAGTGTTAGGTTTAGGGTTAGGGTAAGGGTTAGGGTTAGGGTTAGGGTTAGGGTTAAGGTTAGGTTAGGGTTAGGATTAGGGTTAGGGAGAGGATAAGGGTTAGGGTTAGAGTTAGGGTTTGGATTAGGTTTAGCGTAAGGATTAGTGTTAGTGTTAGGGTTAGGTTAAGGGTTAAGGTTAGGGTTAGGTTTCACATTAACTTTAGGGTTATGGTTAGAGTAATGGTTAGGGTTAGGGTTAGGGTTAGGGTTAGGGGTTATTGTTAGGGTTAGGTTTAGTGTTAGGGTTAGGGTAAGGGTAAGGGTTAGGTTTAGGGTTAGGGGTAGGGTTAGGTTTAGGGTTTCGGTTAGGGTTAGGGTTAGGGTTAGGGTAAGGGTAAGTTTTAGGGTTAGGTTTAGGGTTAGGGAAAGTTTAAGGGTTAGGGTAAGTGTTAGGGTTAGGGTATGGTTAGGTTAAGGATTAGGGTTAGGGTTAGGTTTAGGGTAAGGTTTATGGTTAGGGTTAGGATTAGGTTTACTTTTAGGTTTAGGGTTATGGTTAGGGTGAGGTTTAGGGTTAGGTTAGGGTAAGGGTAAGGGTTAGGGTTACGGTTAGGGTTAGGGAAAGGGTAAGGGTTAGGGTTAGGGTTAGGGTTAGGTTTAGGGTTAGGGTAAGGGTAAGGGTTAGGGTTAGGGTTAGGTTTAGGATTGGGGTTAAGGTTATGGTTAGGGTTAGGGTAAGGGTAAGGTTTAGGGTTAGGGTTAGTGTAAGGTTTAGTGTTAGGGTTAGGGTTTGGGTTACGGTTATGGTTAGTTTTAGGGTTAGGGTAAGGATTAGGGGTAGGATTAGGGTAAGGGTTAGGGTTAGGTTTAGGGTTGGGGATAAGGTTAGAGTTAGGTTTGGGGTAAGGTTAAGGGTTAGGGTTAGGGTTAGGGTAAGGGTTAGGGTTAGGGTTATGGTTAGGGTAAGGATTAGGGTTAGGCTTAGGGTTAGGGTAAGTTTTACATTTAGGGTTAAGATTAGGTTTAGGGTTAGGGTTAGGGTTAGGGTTAGGGTTTGGGTTAGGGTTAGGTTTAGGGTTAGGGGTAGGGTAAAGGTAAGGGTTAAGGTTAGGGTTAGGGTTAGGGTTAGGGTAAGTGTTAGGGTTAGGGTTAGGTTTAGGGTTAGGGTTACGGTAAGGGTAAGGGTTAGCGTTAGGGTTAGGGTTCATTTTAGAATTGGGTTTAAGCTTATGGTTAGGGTTACGGTAAGGGTAAGGGTTAGGGTTAGGGTAAGGTTTAGTGTTAGGGTTAGGGTTAGGTTTAGGGTTAGGGTTAGGGTTAGTTTTAGGGTTAGGGTAAGGATTAGGGGTAGGATTAGGGTAAGGGTTAGGGTTAGGTTTAGGGTTGGGGTAAGGTTAGAGTTAGGTTTGGGGTAAGGTTAAGGGTTAGGGTTAGGGTTAGGGTAAGTGTTAGGGTAAGGGTTAGGGTTAGGGTTAAGGTAAGGGTTAGGGTAAGGGTTAGGGTTAGGTTTAGGGTAAGGGTAAGGGTTAGGGTTAGGGCTAGGTTTAGGTTTAGGATTGGGGTTAAGGTTATGGTTAGGGTTAGGGTAAGGGTAAGGGTTAGGTTTAGGGTTAGGGTAAGCTTTAGTGTTAGGATTAGGGTTAGGGTTAGGGTTAGGTTTAGGTTTAGGGTTAGGGTTAAAGTTAGGGTAAGGATTAGGGTTAGGATTTGGGTAAGGGTTAGGGTTAGGTTTAGGTTTAGGATTGGGGATAAGATTAGGGTTAGCTTTAGGGTAAGGGTAAGGGTTAGGGTTAGCTTTAGGGTAAGGGTTAGGGTTAGGATTAGGGTAAGGGTAAGTTTTAGGGGTAGGTTTGTGTTAGGGTTGGGGTTAGGGTAAGGGTTAGGGTTAGGGTTAGGGTTAGGGTAAGGGTAAGTGTTAGGGTTAGGGTTAGGGTTAGGGCTATGTGTTATGGTTTGGGTTAGGTTTAGGGTAAGGTTTAGGGTAAGGGTTAGGGTTAGGGTTAGG
>NW_028327573.1:30000-86164 GCF_031878675.1 Megascapheus bottae | reverse complement strand
GGTTAAGGTTATGGTTAGGGTTAGGGTAAGGGTAAGGGTTAGGGTTAGGGTTAGGGTTAGGGTAAGCTTTAGTGTTAGGATTAGGGTTAGGGTTAGGGTTAGGTTTAGGGTTAGGGTTAGGGTTAGGGTTAGAGTTAGGGTAAGGATTAGGGTTAGGATTTGGGTAAGGGTTAGGGTTAGGTTTAGGGTTGGTGATAAGGTTAGAGTTAGGGTTAGGGTAAGGTTAAGGGTTAGGGTTAGCATTAGGGTTAGGGTAAGTGTTAGGGTTAGGGTTAGGGTTAGGGTTAGGGTAAGGATTAGGGTTAGGATTTTGGGTTAAGGTTAGGGTTAGTGTTAGGGTAAGGGTTAGGGTTAGGGTAAGGGTTAGGGTAAGGGTTAGGTTTAGGTTTAGGGTAAGGGTAAGTTTTCGGGGTAGGTTTGTGTTAGGGTTAGGGTTAGGGTAAGGGTTAGGGTAAGGGTTAGGGTTAGGGTAAGGGTAAGTGTTAGGGTTAGGGTTAGGGTTAGGATAGGGTAAGGGTAAGGGTTAGGGTTAGGGTTAGGGTTAGGTTTAGGATTGGGGTTAAGGTTAGGGTTAGCTTTAGGGTAAGGGTAAGGGTTAGGGTTAGTTTTAGGGTTAGGGTAAGGGTAAGAGTTACGGTGAGGGTTAGGGTTAGGTTTAAGTTTAGGGTTAGGATTAAGATAAGGGTAAGGTTTAGGGTTAGGGATAGGGTTATGTTTGGGGTTAGGGTAAGGGTTATGGTTAGGGTTAGGATAAGGTAAGGTTTAGGGTTAGGGTTAGGGTTAGGTTTAGGGTTAGGGTTACGGTAAGAGTAAGGGTTAGGGTTAGGTTTAGGGTTAGGTTTATGGTTGGCGTTAAGGTTAGGGTTAGGTTTAGGGTAAGGGTAAGGATTAGGGTTAGGGTTATGGGATAGGGTTAAGGTTAGGGTAAGGGTTAGGGTAAGGGTTAGGGTTAGGGTTATGGTAAGGATAAGGTTTAGGGTTAGGGTTAGATTTAGTTTTAGGGTTGGGGTTAAGGTTAGGGTTAGAGTTAGTGTAAGGGTAAGGGTTGGAATTAGGTTTAGGGTTAGGGTTAGGGAAAGTGTTACAGTTACGGTTAGGGTTAGGGTAAGGGTTAGGGTTAAGGTTAGGGTTAGGGTTATTTTTAGGGTTAGGGTAAGGGTAACGGTAAGATTTAGGGTTAGGGTTAGGGTTAGGGTTAAGGTAAGTGTAAGGGTTAGGGTTAGGGTAAGGGTAAGCGTTAGGGTTAGGGTTAGGGTTAGGATAAGTGGTAAGGATAGGGGCTAGGTTTAGGTTTAGTGTTAGGGTTAGGGTAAGGATTAGGGTTAGGGTTAGGGTAAGGGTTAGGGTTAGGGTTATTGTTATGGTAAGGGTAAGTTTTAGGGTTAGGGTTAAGTAAGGGTAAGTGTTAGGTTTAGGGTTAGGGTTTAGGTTATGGTTAGGTTTAGGGTTAGGTTAGGGGAAGGGTAAGGGTTAGGATTAGGGTTAGGGTTAGGGTAAGAGTTAGGGTTAGGGTTATGGTTAGGGTTAGCGTAAGGGTTACGGTTAGGGTTAGGCTTAGGATTAGGTTAAAAGTAAGTGTTATGGTTAGGGTTAGGGTAAGGATTACAGTTAGGGTTAGCGTTAGGGTTAGGGTTATGTTTAGGCTTAGGGTAAGGGTAAGTGTTAGGGTTAGGGTTAGGGTAACGGGTAGGGTTTAAGTTAGGGTTAGTGTTAAGTTTAGGGTAGGGTAAGGGTAAGGGTTAGGGTTAGGGATAGGTTTAGGATTGGGGTTAAGGTTACAGTTAGGGTTAGGGTAAGGGTAAGTGTTAGGGTTAGGGTTAGAGTTAGGGTAAGGGTTAGGATTAGGGTCAGGTTTAGGGTTAGGTTTAGGGATACGGTTAGGTTTAGGGTTAGGGTCAGGGTAAGGGTTAGGGTTAGGATTAGGGTAAGGGTAAGTTTTAGGAGTAGGTGTGGGTTAGGGTTACGGTTAGGGTAAGGGTTAGGGTTAGGGTTAGGGTTATGGTAAGGGTAAGTGTTAGGGTTAGGATTAGGGTTAGGTGTTAATGTAAGGGTTAGGGTTAGGGTTAGGTTTAGAGTTGGGGATAAGGTTAGAGTTAGGGTTAGGATAAGTTTAAGGGTTACGGTTAGGGTTAGGGTTAGCATTAAGGTTAGGTTTAGGGTAAGGGTAAGGGTTAGGGTTAGAGTTAGGGTTAGGGTAAGGGTAAGAGTTAGGGGGAGGGTTAGGGTTAAGGTTAAGTTTAGGTTTAGGTTTAGGATAAGGGTAAGGGTTAGGGTAAGGGATAGGGTTATGGTTGGGGTTAGGGTAAGGGTTATGGTTAGGGGTAGGATAAGGTAAGTTTTAGGGTTAGGATTAGGCTTAGGGTTAGGTTTAGGGTAAGGGTAAGGATTAGGGTTAGGGCTATGGGTTATGGTTTGGGTTAGGGTTAGGGTAAGGGTTAGGGTAAGGGTTAGTGTTAGGGTTAGGGTTACGGTAAGGATAATGGTTAGAGTTAGGGTTAGATTTAGTTTTAGGGTTGGGGTTAAGTTTAGGGTTAGCGTTAGGGTAAGGGTAAGGGTTAGATTTAGGGTTAGGGTTATGTTTAGGGTAAGTGTTAGGGTTACGGTTAGGGTTAGGTTAAGGGTTAGGGTTAAGGTTAGGGTTAGGGTTATTTTTAGGGTTAGGGTAAGGGTAACGGTAAGATTTAGGGTTAGGGTTAGGTTTAAGGTAAGGGTAAGGGTTAGGGTTAGGGTTAGGGTAAGGGTTAGGGTTAAGGTTAGGGTTAGGGTTATTTTTAGGGTTAGGGTAAGGGTAACGGTAAGATTTAGGGTTAGGTTTAGGGTTAGGGTTAGGGTAAGGATTAGGGTTAGGTTTAGGGTAAGGGTTAGGGTTAGGGTTATGGTAAGGGTAAGTGTTAGGGTTAGGGTTAAGTAAGGGTAAGTGTTAGGTTTAAGGTTAGGGTTTGGGTTATGGTTAGGTTTAGGGTTAGGGTTAGGGGAAGGGTAAGGGTTAGGATTAGGGTTACGGTTAGGGTTAGGGAAAGGGTAAGGGTTAGGGTTAGGGTTAGAGTTAGGGTTAGGGTAATGATTAGGGTTAGGGTTAGGGTTAGGTTAAGGGTAAGCGTTCGGGTTAGAGTTAGGGTTAGGGTTAGGTATGGGTTAGGGTTAAGGTTAGGGTTAGGATTAGGTTAGGGTTAGGGATATGGTTAGGTGTTAGTGTTAGGGTGAGGTTTAGGGTTAGCGTTAGGGTAAGCGTAAGGGTTAGGTTTAGGGTTAGGGATAAGGTTAGGTTTAGGTTTACGGTTAGGGTAAGTGTTAGGCTTAGGCTTAGGGTTAGGGTTAAGGTTAGGCTTAGGGTTCGGTTAGGGTTAGGGTAAGTGTAAGGGTTAGGGTTAGGGTTAGGGTTATGTTTATGGTTACGGTTAGGGTTAGGGTAAGCGTTAGGTTAAGGGTGTGTCTTAGGGTAAGGGTTAGGGTTAAGGTTAGAGTTGGGGTTAGCGTTAGGGTAAGGGTAAGGGTTAGGGTTACGATTAGGTTTAGGGTTAAGTTTAGGGTTAGGGTTAGGATTAGGGTTAGTGTTAGGTTTAGGGTTAGGATAAGGGTTAGGGTTAGGGTTAGGGTTAGGGTTAGGATTAGGGTTAGGTAGAGGATAAGGGTTAGGGTTAGGGTTAGGGTTTGGGTTAGGTTTAGGGTAAGGATTAGTGTTAGTGTTAGGTTTAGGTTAAGGGTTAGGTTTAGGGTTAGGTTTCGCATTAAGTTTAGGGTTAGGGTTAGGGTAAGGGTTAGGGTTAGGGTTATGGGTTATTGTTAGGGTTAGCTTTAATGTTAGGGTTAGGGTAAGGGTAATGGTTAGGTTTAGGGTTAGGGGTAGGGTTAGGTTTAGGGTTTCGGTTAGGGTTAGGGTTAGGGTTAGGTAAGGGTAAGTTTTAGGGGTAGGGTTATGGTTAGGGAAAGTTTAAGCGTTAGGGTAAGGGTTAGTGTTAGGGTTATGTTTAGGGTAAGGATTAGGGTTAGGGTTAGGTTTAGAGTAAGGTTTACGGGTAGGGTTAGGATAAGGTTAGGATTAGGGTAAGGGTTAGGGTTAGGGTTAGCGTTAGGTTTAGGGTAAGGGTAAGGGTAAGGGTTAGGGTTAGGGTTAGGTTTAGGTTTGGGGTTAAGGTTATGGTTAGGGTTAGGGTAAGGGTAAGGGTTAGGGTTAGGGTTAGGGTTAGGGTAAGGATTAGGGTTAGGATTAGTGTTAGGGTTAGGGTTAGCCTTAAGGTAAGGATTAGGGTGAGGGTAAGGGTAAGTTTTAGGGTTAGAGTTTGGGTTAGGGTAAGGGTAAGTGTTAGGGTTAGGATTAGAATTAGGATTCAGGTTAGGGTTAGGGTTACGGTTTGGGTTAGGTTTAGGGTAAGGATTAGTGTTAGCGTTAGGGTTAGGTTAAGGAGTAGGGTTAGGGTTAGGTTTCGCATTAAGTTTAGCGTTAGGGTTAGGGTAAGGGTTAGGGTTAGGTTTAGGGGATATTGTTAGGTTTAGGTTTAGTGTTAGGGTTAGGGTAAGGGTAAGGGTTAGGTTTAGGGTTAGGGGTAGGGTTAGGTTTAGGGTTTCGGTTAGGGTTAGGGTTAGGTTTAAGGTTAGTGTAAGGGTAAGGGTTAGGGTTAGGGTTAGGGTTAGGTTTAGGATTGGGGTTAGGTTTAGGGTTAGGGTTGAGTTTAGGGTTAGGGTTAGGGTTAGGGAAAGGGTAAGGGTTAGGGTTAGGGTAAGGGTAAGGGTTAGGGTTAGGATTAGGGTTAGGGTTAGGGTAAGGGTTAGGGTTAGGGTTAGGGTTAGGTTTAAGGTTAGTGTAAGGGTAAGGGTTAGGGTTAGGTTTAGGGTTAGGTTTAGGATTGGGGTTAAGGTTATGGTTAGGGTTAGGGTAAGGGTAAGGTTTACGGTTAGGGTTAGGGTTAGGGTAAGGGTAAGGTTAAGGGTTAGGGTTATTGTTAGGTTTAGGGTTACGGTTAGGGTTAGGGTTAGGGTTAGGGTTAGGTTTAAGTTTAGTTTAAGGGTAAGGGTTAGGGTTAGGGTTAGGGTTAGGTTTAGGATTGGGGTTAAGGTTATGGTTAGGGTTAGGGTAAGGGGTAGGGGTAGGTTTAGGGATGGGGATAAGTTTAGATTAGGGTTAGGGTAAAGTTGAGGGTTGGGTTAGGGTTAGGGTTAGGGTAAGGGATAGAGTTAGGGTTAGGATTAAGGTAAGGATTAGTATTAGGGTTAGGGTTAGCCTTAAGGTAAGGGTTAGGTTGAGGGTAAGGGTAAGTTTTAGGGTTAGAGTTTGGGTTAGGGTAAGGGTAAGGGTTAGGGTTAAGATTAGAATTAGGGTTAAGTTTAGGGTTAGGATTATGGTAAGGGTAAGGGTTTGGGTTAGGGTGAGGGTTAGAGTTAGGGTAAGGGTTAGGGTTAGGGTTAGGGCTAGGTTTAGGGTTAGGGTTAGGGTTAGGGTTAGGGTAAGGGTAAGGGTTACGGTTAGGTTTAGGGTTAGGGTTAGGGTAAGGGTAAGTGTTAGGTTTAGGGTTAGGGTTAGGATTAGGGTTAGGGTTAGGGTTAGGGTAAGGATTAGGGTTAGGGTTAAGGGTTAGGGTTAAGGTTAGGTTTAGGGTTAGAGTTAGGGTTAGGGGTAGAGTAGGGTTAGGGTTTGAGTTAGGTTTAGGGTTAGGGTTAGGGTAAGGGTAAGCATTAGGGTTAGGTTTAGGGTTGTTTTTAAGGTTAGGGTTAGGGTTAGGGTAAGGGTAAGTGTTAGGGTTAGGGTAAGGGTTAGGGTAAGGGTAAGTGTTAGGGTTAGGGTTAGGGTAAGGGTTAGGGTTAGGGTTAGGGTAAGATTAAGGATAAGGGTTAGGGTTAGGGTTAGATTTAGGGTAAGGTTTAGGGTTAGGGTTAGGGTTAGGGAAGGGTTAGGGTTAGGGTTAGGGTAAGGGTAAGTTTTAGGGTTAGGGTTGGGTTAGGGTTAGGGTAAGGGTAAGGATTAGTGTTAGGGTTAGGGTTAGGTTTAACATTAGGGTTAGGATTAGGGTAAGGGTAATTGTTAGGCTTAGGTTTAGGGTTAGGGTTAGGTTAAGGGTAAGTTTTAGTGTTAGGGTTAGGATTAGGTTTATGGTAAGTGTAAGGGTTAGGGTTAGAGTTAGGGTTACGGGTTAGCGTTAGGGTTTTGGTTATGTTAAGGAAAAGGGTTAGGATTAGGGTTAGGGTTAAGGTTAGGGTTAGGTTTAAGGTTAGGGTAAGGGTTAGGGTTAGGTTTAGTGTTAGGATTAGGGTTAGGGTTAGGGATAGGGTTAGAGTTAGGGTTAGGGTTAGGGTAAGGGTATGGGTTAGGGATAGGGTTACGTTTAGTGTTAGGATAAGGGTTAAGGTTAGTGGTTAGGTTTAGGGTTAGGGTTAGGGTTAGGGTAAGGTTTAGGGTTAGGGTTAGGGTTAGGGTTAGGGTTAGGGTAAGGGTAAGTGTTAGGGTATGGTTAGGGTTGAGGTTTGGGTTAGGGTTAAGGTTAGGGTTAGGGTTAGGTTTAGGGTTAGGGTTAGGGTAAGGGTAAGGGTTAGGGTTAGGGTTAGGGTTAGAGTAAGGATTAGGGTTAGGGTTAGGGTTAGGGTAAGGGTTAGGGTTAGGGTTAGGGTTTATGTTACGGTTACCATTAAGGTTAGGGTTAGGGTTAGGATAAGGATAAGGGTTAGGGTTAGGGTTAGGTTTAAGGTTAGGTTTAGGGTAAGGGTTAGAGTTAGGGGTAGGGATTGGTTCAGGTTTAGTGTTAGGTTTAGGGTTAGGGTTAGGGTAAGTGTAAGGTTTAGGGTTAGGGTTAGGGTTAGGGTTAAGTTTAGGGTTAGGGATAGGGTAAGGGTAAGGTTTAGGGTTAGGGTTACGGTTGAGGTAAGGGTTAGGGTTAGGGTTAAGATTATTGTTAGGGTTAAGGTAAGGGTAATGGTTAGGTTTAGGGTTAGGGTGAGGGTAACAGTAAGGGTTATGGTTAGGGTTAGTGTTAGGGTAAGGGTAAGAGTTGGGGTTAGGGTTAGGTTTAGGGTTAGGGTTAAGGTTAGGGTAAGGTTAAGGGTTAGGGGTAAGTTTAGGGTGAGGGTTAGGTTTAGGGTTTGGGTTAGGGTAAGGTTAAGGGTTGGGTTTAGGCTTAGGGTTATGGTTGGGGTTAGGGTTAGGTTAAGTGTTAGCTTAAGGTTAGGGTTTGGGTTAGGGTAAGGTTAGGGGTTAGAGTTAGGGTTGGGTAAGGGTTAGGGTTAGGTTTACGGTTACGGTAAGGGGAAGGGTTAGAGTAAGGCTTAGGGTTAAGTTTATGATTAGGGTTTGCTTTACGGTTAGGGTTAGGGTAAGTTAAGGGTTAGGGTTAGGGTTAGGGGTAGGTTTACGGTTGGGGTTAAGGTTAGGATTAGGGTTAGGGTAAGGGTAAGGTTTATGGTTAGGGTTACGGTTAGGGGTAGGGTAAGGGTTAGGGTTAGGGTTAGGATTGAGGTTAGGTTTAGGGTTAGGGTTGAGGTTAGGGTTAGGGTTAGGGTTATGGTAAGGGTAAGGGTTAGGGTTAGAGTTAGGATTAGGGTAAGGGTTAGGTTTAGGTTTAGGGTAAAAGTAAGGTTTAGGGTAAGGGTTAGGGTTAGAGTTAGGGCTAGGTTAAGGGTTAGGGTTAGGGTAAGGGTTTGGGATAGGGTTTGGGTTAGGGTTGGGGTTAAGTTTGGGGTTAGGGTAAGGGTAAGGTTTGGGTGAGGGTTAGGGTAAGGGTTAGGGTTACTGTTAGGGTAAGGGTAAGAATTATTGTTAGGGTTAGGTGTAGGGTTAGGGTTAGAGTAAGGATAAGGGTTAGGGTTAGGGTTAGGGTTAGGTTTACGGTTACGGTAAGGGGAAGGGTTAGAGTAAGGCTTAGGGTTAAGTTTAGGATTAGGGTTTGCTTTACGGTTAGGGTTAGGGTAAGTTAAGGGTTAGGGTTAGGGTTAGGGGTAGGTTTACGGTTGGGGTTAAGGTTAGGATTAGGGTTAGGGTAAGGGTAAGGTTTATGGTTAGGGTTACGGTTAGGGGTAGGGTAAGGGTTAGGGTTAGGGTTAGGATTGAGGTTAGGTTTAGGGTTAGGGTTGAGGTTAGGGTTAGGGTTAGGGTTATGGTAAGGGTAAGGGTTAGGGTTAGAGTTAGGATTAGGGTAAGGGTTAGGTTTAGGTTTAGGGTAAAAGTAAGGTTTAGGGTTAGGGTTAGGGTTAGAGTTAGGGCTAGGTTAAGGGTTAGGGTTAGGGTAAGGGTTTGGGATAGGGTTTGGGTTAGGGTTGGGGTTAAGTTTGGGGTTAGGGTAAGGGTAAAGTTTGGGTGAGGGTTAGGGTAAGGGTTAGGGTTACTGTTAGGGTAAGGGTAAGAATTATTGTTAGGGTTAGGTGTAGGGTTAGGGTTAGAGTAAGGATAAGGGTTAGGGTTAGGGTTAGGTGGAGGGTTAGGGTTAGGGTTAGGGTAAGGGTCAGGGTTAGGGTTAAGATTAGGGTTAGGTTTAGGGTTGGGGTTAGATTTAGGGCTAGGGTAAGGGTTAGGGTTAGGGTAAGGGTTTGGGTTAGGGTTTGGGTTAGGGTTTGAGTTAAGTTTGGGGTTAGGGTAAGGGTAAGGTTAGGGTGAGGGTTAGGGTAAGGGTTAGGGTTACTTTTAGGGTAAGGGTAAGTGTAAGGGTTAGGGTTAGGGTTACGGTTAGGGTTTAGGGTTAGGGTTAGGGTAAGGGTTAGGGTTAGGTTTAGGGTAAGGTTAAATGTTAGGGTTAGGGTTAGGGTTAGGGTTGGGGTTAGGGTTATGGTAAGGGTTAGGGTTAGGTTTAGGTTTAGGATTAAGGTAAGGTTTAGGATTATGGTTAGGGTTAGGAGCTAGGATTAGGATAATGGTTAGGTTTAGGGTAAGGGTTAGAGTTAGGTTTGGGGTAAGGATAAGGTTTAGGGTTAGGGTAAGGTTTAGGGTTAGGGTTAGGGTCAGGGTATGGGTTAGGTTTAATGTTAGGTTTCGGGTAAGGTTTAAGGTTAGGGTTAGGGTTAGGGTGAGGGTTAGAGTTATGGTTAGGTTTAGGGTTAGGGTAAGGGTTAGGGTTATGGTTAGGATTAGGGTTAGGGTAAGGGTTAGGTTTAGGGTTAGGGTAAGAGTTAGGTTTAGGGTTAGGGTTAGTGTAAGGGTAAGGATTAGGGTTAGGGTTAGCGTTAGGATAAGGGTTAGGGTTACTGTTAGGGTTTGGGTTACGTTAGGGTTAGGGTTAGGGTTAGGGTTAGGGTAAGGGTAAGGTTTGGGGAAAGGGTTAGGTTTAGGGTTAGGGAAAGGGTAAGGGTTAGTTTTAGGGTTAGGGTTAGAGTTAGGGTAAGGATTAGGTTTAGGGTTAGGGTTAGGGTTATGGTAAAGTTTAGGTTTAGGGTTAGGTTTAGGGTTAGGGTAAGGGTGAGGGTTAGGGTTAGGGTTAGGTTTAGGGTAAGGGTCAGGTTTAGGGTTAAGGTTAGGGTTAGGTCTAGGGTTAGGTTTAGAGTTAGTGCTGGGGTAAGGGTTAGGGTTAGGGTAAGGGTTAGGTTTAGGGTTTGGTTTAGGGTTAGGCTTACTGTAATGTTTACGGTTAGGTTTAGTGTTGGGGTTAAGGTTAGGGTTAGGGTTAGAGTAAGGGTAAGGTTTAGGGTTAGGGTTAGGTTTAGGGTAAGTGTTAGTGTTAGGGTTAGGTTTAGGGTAAGGGTAACGGTAAGAATTACGTTTAGGGTTAGGTTTAGGGTTATGGTAAGGGTTAGTGTTTTGGTTAGGGTAAGGTTAAGTGTTAGGGTTAAGGTTAGGGTTAGGGTAACTTTTAGGGAAAGGGTTAGATTTAGGGTTAGGGAAAGGGTAAGGGTTAGTTTTAGAGTTAGGGTTAGGTTTAGGTGTAGGGTTAGGGTTAGAGTAAGGATAATGGTTAGGGTTAGGGTAAGGGTTAAGATTAGGGTTAGGTTTAGGGTTAGGGTTAGAGTTAGGGCTAGGGTAAGGATTAGCGTTAGGGTAAGGGTTTGGGTTAGGGTTTGGGTTAAGTTTGGAGTTAAGTTTGGGGTTAGGATAAGGGTAAGATTATGGTGAGTGTTAGGGTAAGGCTTAGGGTTACTGTTAGGGTAAGGGTAAGTGTAAGGGTTAGGGTTAGGGTTAGGGATAGGATTTAGGGTTAGGGTTAGGGTAAGGGTTAAGGTTAGGGTTAGGGTAAGGTTAAGTGTTAGGGTTAGGGTTAGGGTTATGATTGGGGTTAGGGTAAGTGTAAGGGTTAGGTTTAGGGTTAGGTTTAGGATTAAGGTAAGGGTTAGGATTATGGTTAGGGTTAGGTGTTAGGGTTAGGGTTAGGGTTAGGTTTAGTGTAAGGGTTAGAGTTAGGTTTAGGGTAAGGATAAGGTTTAGGGTTAGGGTTAGTGTTAGCGTTAGTGCTATGGTAAGGGTAAGGATTAGGGTTAGGTTTAGGATTAGGGTTAGGTTTAGGGTTAGGGTTAGGGTCAGGGTAAGGGTTAGGGTTAATGTTATGGTTAGGGTAAGGTTTAAGGTTAGGGTTAGGGTTAGGGTAAGGGTTAGAGTTAATGTTAGGTTTAGGGTTAGGGTAAGGGTTAGGGTTAGGGTTAGGATTAGGGTTAGGGTAAAGGTTAGGGTTAGGGTTAGAGTTAGGTTTAGGGTTAGGGTTAGTGTAAGGGTAAGGGTAAGGGTTAGGGTTAGGGTTAGCGTTAGGGTAAGGGTTAGGGTTAGGGTGAGGGTTAGGGTTAAGATTAGGGTTAGGGTTAGGGTAAGGATTAGGGTTAGGGTTAGGGTTAGGGTAAGGGTTAGGGTTAGGGTTAGCATTAAAGTTAGGGTTAGGGTTAGGGTAAGGGTAATGGTTAAGGTTAGAGTTAGGGTTAGGGTAAGGGTAAGGGTTAGGGTTAGGGTTAGGGGTTAGGGTTAGGGTTAGGTTAAGGTAACGGTAAGGGATAGGGATAGGGTTAGCGTTAGGGTTAGGGTAAGGTTTAGGGTTAGTGTTTGGATTAGGGTTATGGTTAAGGTAAGGGTAAGAGATAGGGATAGGGTTAGGGTTAGGGTTATGGTAAGGTTTAGGTTTAGGGTTAAGGTTAGGGTTAGGTCTAGGGTTAGGTTTAGAGTTAGTGCTGGGGTAAGGGTTAGGGTTAGGGTAAGGGTTAGGTTTAGAGTTTTGTTTAGGGTTAGGCTTACTGTAATGTTTACGGTTAGGTTTAGTGTTGGGGTTAAGGTTAGGGTTAGGGTTAGAGTAAGGGTAAGGTTTAGGGTTAGGGTTAGGTTTAGGGTAAGTGTTAGTGTTAGGGTTAGGTTTAGGGTAAGGGTAACGGTAAGGATTAAGTTTAGGGTTAGGTTTAGGGTTATGGTAAGGGTTAGGGTTTTGGTTAGGGTAAGGTTAAGTGTGAGGGTTAAGGTTAGGGTTAGGGTAACTTTTAGGGAAAGGGTTAGATTTAGGGTTAGGGAAATGGTAAGGGTTAGTTTTAGAGTTAGGGTTAGAGTTAGGGTAAGGATTAGGTTTAGGGTTAGGGTTCGGTTAAGGGTTAGGGTTAGGGTTAGGTTTAGTATTAAAGTTAGGGTTAGGGTTAGGGTAAGGGTAATGGTTAGGGTTAGAGTTAGGGTTAATGTAAGGGTAAGGGTTAGGGTTAAAGTTAGGGTTAGGGTTAGGTTTAGGGTTAGGGTTAGGGTAAGGGTAAGGATTAGAGTTAGGGTTAGCGTTAGGGTTAGGGTTAAGTTTAGGGTTAGGGTTAGGAAAAGGGTAAGGGTTAGGGTTAGGGGTTAGGTTTACGGTTAGGGTAAGGGTAAGGGCTAGGGTTAGGGTTAGGTTTAGGGGTTAGGGTTAGGGTTATGGTTAAGGTAAGGGTAAGGGATAGGGATAGGGTTAGCGTTAGGGTTAGGGTAAGGTTTCGGCTTAGTGTTTGTGTTAGGGTTATGGTTAAGGTAAGGGTAAGAGATAGGGATAGGGTTAGGGTTATGGTAAGGTTTAGGTTTAGGGTTAGGTTTAGGGTTAGGGTAAGGGTGAGGGTTAGGGTTAGGGTTAGGTTTAGGGTTAGGGTTAGGGCTAGCTTTACTGTTAGGGTTACGGTATGCTTTAGGGCTATGGTTCGGTTAGGGTAAGAGTTAGGGTTAGGGTTAGGGTTAGGGTGAGGGTAAGGTTTAGGGTTAGGGTAAGAGTTAGGGTTAGGGTTAGGGTTAGGGTTAGGGTTAGGTTTAGGGTAAGGGTAAGGGTAAGGGATAGGGTTAGGGTTAGGATTATTGTTAGGTGTAGGGTTAGGGTTAGGGTAAGGGTCAGGTTTAGGGTTAAGGTTAGGGTTAGGTTTAGGGTTAGGTTTAGAGTTAGTGCTAGGGTAAGAGTTAGGGTTATGGTAAGGGTTAGGGTTAGGGTTGGGTTTAGGGTTAGGGTTACTGTAATGTTTATGGTTAGGTTTACTGTTGGGGTTAAGATTAGGGTTATGGTTAGAATAAGGATAAGGTTTAGGGTTAGGGTTAGGTTTAGGGTAAGTGTTAGTGTTAGGGTTAGGTTTAGGGTAAGGGTAAGGGTAAGGAATAAGTTTAGGGTTAGGTTTAGGGTTATGGTAAGGGTTAGGGTTTATGGTTAGAATAAGGATAAGGTTTAGGGTTAGGGTTAGGTTTAGGGTAAGTGTTAGTGTTAGGGTTAGGGTTAGGGTAAGGGTAAGGGTAAGGAATAAGTTTAGGGTTAGGTTTAGGGTTATGGTAAGGGTTAGGGTTTGGGTTAGGGTAAGGTTAAGTGTTAGGGTTAGGGTTAGGTTTAGGGTAAGGGTAAGCGTTAAGGTTAAGGTTAGGGTTAGGTTTAGATTTAGGTTTAGGGTTAGTGTTAGGGTTATGGTTAGGGGTTAGGGATAGGGTTAGGGTTTGGTTTAGGTTAGGGTTAAGGTAAGGGTAAGGGTTAGGGTTAGAGTTTGGGTTAGGATTAGGTTTAGTGTTAGGGTTAGGGTAAGGGTAAGGTTTAGGGTTAGGGTTAGGGTAAGGTTTAGTGTTAGGGCAAGTGTTAGAGTTAGGGTTAGGATAAGGGTAAGGTTTAGGGTTAGGGTTAGGGTTAGGTTTTGGGTTGGGGTTAAGGTTTGGGTTAGGGTTATGTTAAGGGTTATGGTTAGGGTTAGGGTAAGCGTTAGGGTTAGGGTGAGCATTAAGGTTAGGGTTAGGGTTAGGGTAAGTGTAAGGGTTAGGGTTAGGGTTAGGGGTTAGGGTTTAGGGTTAGGGTTACGTTTAGGATTACGGTTAGGGTAAGAGTAAGGCTTAGGGTTAGGGTTAGGGTTAGGGTTAGGGAAAGGGTGAGGTTTAGTGTTAGGGTTTGTGGTAGGGTTAGGGTAAGTGTTTTGGTTAGGGTGAGCATTAAGGTTAGGGTTAGGGTTAGGGTAAGGGTAAGGGTTAGGGTTACAGTTAGGGTTCTATTCAGACTTACGGTTAGGGTTAGGGTTAGGGTTAGGTTAAGGGTATGTATTAGGGTTAGGGTTAGGGTTAGGGTTAGAGTTAAGGTTAGGGTTAGGGTTAGCGTTAGGTTAAGGGTAAGGTTTAAAGTTAGGTTTAGGGTTAAGGTTAGGTTTAGGGTTAGGATTAGGGTTAGGGTTAGGTTTAGGGTTAGGGTAAGTGTTGTGGTTAGAGTTAGGGTTAGGGTTAAGGTTCGGGTTAGGGTTAGGATTAGGTTTAGGGAATGGGTAAGTGTTAGTGTTAGGGTTAGGGTTTGGGTTAGGGTTAGAGTAAGGATTAGGGTTAGGGTTAGGGTTAGGTTAAGGGTTAGGGTTATGGTTAGGTGTAGCATGAAGGTTAGATTTAGGGTTAGGGTTAGGGGTTAGGGATATGGTTAGGTTTAGGGTTAGGGTTAGGGTAAGGGTAAGGGTTAGGTTTAGGGTAGGGATACGGTTAGGTTTAGGGCTACGGTTAAGGTAAGTGTTAGGGTTAGGGTTAGGATAAGGGCTAAGGTTAGGGTTAGGGTTAAGGTTAGGGTTAGGGTAAGGGTAAGGGTTTGGGTTAGGGTTAGGTTTATGTTTAGGGTTACGGTTAGGGTTAGGGTTAGGGTTAGGTTAAGGGTATGTGTTAGGGTTAGGGTTAGGCTTAATGTTAGGTTTAGGGTTAGCGTTAGAGTAGGGGTAAGGGTTAGGGTTAGGGTTAGGGTTAGGGTTAGGATTAGGGTTAGGGTTTGGTTTATGGTTAGGGGAAGGGTTAGTGTTAGGGTTAGGGTTAGGGTTAAGGTTAGGGTTAGGGTTAGGATTAGGGTTAGGGAAAGGATAAGGGTTAGGGTTAGGGTTAGGGTTAGGTTTACGGTTAGGGTAAGGGGAAAGGTTAGGGTAAGGTTTAGGGTTAAGGTTAGGATTAGGGTTCGCTTTAGGGTTAGGGTTAGGGTAAGTTAAGGTTAGGGTTAGGGTTAGGGGTAGGTTTAGGTTTGGGGTTAAGGTTAGGGTTAGGGTTAGGGTAAGGGTAAGGTTTATGGTTAGGGTTACGGTTAGGGTTAGGGTAAGGGTTAGGGTTAGGGTTGAGGTTAGGGTTAGGGTTGAGGTTAGGTTTAGGGTTAGGGTTGAGGTTACGGTTAGGGTTAGGCTTAAGGTAAGGGTAAGGGTTAGGGTTAGAGTTAGGATTAGGGTAAGGGTTAGGGTTAGGTTTAGGTTAAGGGTAAGGTTTAGGGTTAGGGTTTGGGTTAGTGTTATAGTTAGGGTAAGGGTAAGAATTCGGGTTAGGGTTAGGTTTAGGTGTAGGGTTAGGGTTAGAGTAAGGATAATGGTTAGGGTTAGGGTTAGGTGTAGGGTTAGGGTTAGGGTTAGGGTTAGGGTAAGGGTCAGGGTAAGGGTTAAGATTAGGGTTAGGTTTAGGGTTAGGGTTAGAGTTAGGGCTAGGGTAAGGATTAGTGTTAGGGTAAGGGTTTGGGTTAGGGTTTGGGTTAAGGTTGGAGTTAAGTTTGGGGTTAGGGTAAGGGTAAGGTTAGGGTGAGTGTTAGGGTAAGGCTTAGGGTTACTGTTAGGGTAAGGGTAAGTGTAAGGGTTAGGGTTGGGGTTAGGGATAGGGTTTAGGGTTAGGGTTAGGGTAAGGGTTAAGGTTAGGGTTAGGGTAAGGTTAAGTGTTAAGGTTAGGGTTAGGGTTATGGTTGCGGTTAGGGTAAGTGTAAGGGTTAGGGTTAGGGTTAGGTTTAGGATTAAGGTAAGGGTTAGGATTATGGTTAGGGTTAGGTGTTAGGGTTTGGGTTAGGGTTAGGTTTAGCGTAAGGGTTAGAGTTAGGTTTAGGGTAAGGATAAGGTTTAGGGTTAGTGTTAGTGTTAGCGTTAGTGCTATGGTAAGGGTATGGATTATGGTTAGGTTTAGGATTAGGGTTAGGTTTAGGGTTAGGGTTAGGGTCAGGGTAAGGGTTAGGGTGAATGTTATGGTTAGGGTAAGGTTTAAGGTTAGGGTTAGGGTTAGGGTAAGGCTTAGAGTTAATGTTAGGTTTAGGGTTAGGGTAAGGGTTAGGGTTAGGGTTAGGGTAAAGGTAAGTGTTAGGGTTAGGGTTAGGTTTAGGGTTAGGTTTAGGGTAAGGTTTAGGGTTAGTGTTAGTGTTAGCGTTAGTGCTATGGTAAGGGTAAGGATTATGGTTAGGTTTAGGATTAGGGTTAGGTTTAGGGTTAGGGTTAGTGTCAGGGTAAGGGTTAGGGTTAATGTTATGGTTAGGGTAAGGTTTAAGGTTAGGGTTAGGGTTAGGGTAAGGGTTAGAGTTAATGTTAGGTTTAGGGTTAGGGTAAGGGTTAGGGTTAGGGTTAGGATTAGGGTTAGGGTAAGGGTTAGGGTTAGGGTTAGAGTTAGGTTTAGGGTTAGGGTTAGTGTAAGGGTAAGGGTAAGGGTTAGGGTTAGGGTTAGCGTTAGGGTAAGGGTTAGGGTTAGGGTTAGGGTTAAGGTTAGGGTTAGGGTTAGGGTTAGGGTAAGGATTAGGGTTAGGGTTAGGGTAAGGGTAAGGGTTAGGGTTAGGGTTAGCATTAAAGTTAGGGTTAGGGTTAGGGTAAGGGTAATGGTTAAGGTTAGAGTTAGGGTTAGGGTAAGGGTAAGGGTTAGGGTTAGGGTTAGGGGTTAGGGTTAGGGTTAGGTTAGGTAAGGGTAAGGGATAGGGATAGGGTTAGCGTTAGGGTTAGGGTAAGGTTTAGGGTTAGGGTTGGATTAGGGTTATGGTTAAGGTAAGGGTAAGAGATAGGGATAGGGTTAGGGTTAGGGTTATGGTAAGGTTTCGGTTTAGGGTTAGGTTTAGGGTTAGGGTAAGGGTGAGGGTTAGGGTTAGGGTTAGGTTTAGGGTAAGGGTCAGGTTCAGGGTTAAGGTTAGGGTTAGGTCTAGGGTTAGGTTTAGGGTTAGGGTTAGGGATAGCTTTACGCTTAGGGTTAGGGTATGGGTTAGGGTTAGGGTTAGGGTTAGGGTAAGTGTTAGGGTTAGGGTTAGGGTAGGGGTTAGGGTAAGGTTTAGGGTTAGGGTAGGGTTAGGGTTAGGGTTAGGGTTAGGGTTAGGGTAAGGGTAAGGGTAAGGGATAGGGTTAGGGTTAGGGTTATTGTTAGGTGTAGTGTTAGTTTTAGGGTAAGGGTTAGGGTTAGGGTAAGTGTTAGGGTTAGGGTTGGGGTTAGGGTTAGGGTTAGTGTAAGGTTTATGGTTAGGTTTAGTGTTGGGGTTAAGGTTAGGGTTAGGGTTAGGGTAAGGGTAAGAGTTAGGGTTAGGGTTGTGTTTAGGGTAAGTGTTAGGGTTAGGGTTAGAGTTTGTGTAAGGGTTAGGGTAAGGATTACGTTTAGGGTTAGGGTTAGTGTTAGGGTAAGGGTTAGGTTTGGTGTAGGGTAATGTTAAGTGTTAGGGTTAGGGTTAGGATTAGGGTTAGGGTAAGGGTAAGGATTAGAGTTAGGGTTAGTGTTAGTGTTAGGGTTAAGTTTTGGGTTAGGGTTAGGATAAGGGTAAGGGTTAGGGTTTGGGGTTAGGTTTAGGGTTAGGGTAAGGGTAAAGGCTAGGGTTAGGGTTAGGGTTAGGGGTTACGGTTAGGGTTAGGGCAAGGTAAGGGTAAGGGATAGGGATAGGTTTTTCGTTAGGGTTAGGGTAAGGTTTAGGGTTAGTTTTTGGGTTAGGGTTATGGTTAAGGTAAGGGTAAGAGATAGGGATAGGGTTAGGGTTAGGGTTATGGTAAGGTTTAGGTTTAGGGCTATGGTAAAGGTGAGGGTTACGTTTAGGGTTAGGTTTAGGGTTATTGTTAGGGTATGGGTAAGCTATAGGGTTAGGGTTAGGGTTAGGTTTAGGATTAGGGTTAGATCTAGCTTTACTGTTAGGGTTAGGGTATGGGTTAGGGTTAGGGTTAGGGTTAGGGTAAGTGTTAGGGTTAGGGTTAGGGTAAGGTTTAGGATAAGGTTTAGGGTTAGGGTAAGAGTTAGGTTTAGGGTTAGGGTTAGGGTTAGGGTTAGGTTTAGGGTTAGGTTTAGAGTTAGTGCTAGGGTAAGGGTTAGGGTTAGGGTAAGGGTTAGGGTTAGGGTAGGGGTTAGGTTTAGGGTTAGTGTAATGTTTATGGTTAGGTTTAGTGTTGGGGTTAAGGTTAGGGTTAGGGTTAGGGTAAGGGTAATGGTTAGGGTTAGGGTGAGGTTTAGGGTAAGTGTTAGGGTTAGGGTTACAGTTAGGGTAAGGGTTAGGGTAAGGATTAAGTTTAGAGTTAGGGTTAGTGTTAGGGTAAGTGTTAGGGTTTGGTTTAGAGTAATGTTAAGTGTTAGGGTTAGGGTTAGGTTTAGGGTAAGGGTTAGGGTTAGGGTTAGGGTTAGGGTTAGTGTAATGTTTATGTTTAGGTTTAGTGTTGGGTTTAAGGTTAGGGTTAGAGTTAGGGTAAGGGTAAGGGTTAGGGTTAGGGTTATGTTTACGGTTAGTGTTAGGGTTAGGGTAAGGGTTAGGGTTTGGTTTAGGGTAATGTTAAGTGTTAGGGTTAGGGTTAGGGTTAGTGTAAGCGTTAAGGTTAAGGTTAGGGTTAGGTTTAGATTTAGGTTTTGGGTTACGGGTAGGGTTAGGGTAAGGGTAAGTGTTAGGGTTAGGATTAGGATTAGAGTTAGGGTTAGGGTAAGGGTCAGGGTTAGGGTTAAGGTTAGGGTTAGGTTTAGGGTTAGGTTTAGAGTTAGTGCTAGGGTAAGGGTTAGGGTTAGGGTTAAGTTTAGGGTTAGTGTTAGGGTTAGGGTAAGGGTTAGGGTTTGGTTTAGGGTAATGTTAAGTGTTAGGGTTAGGGTTAGGGTTAGTGTAAGCTGTAAGGTTAAGGTTAGTGTTAGGTTTAGATTTAGGTTTTGGGTTAGGGGTAGGGTTAGGGTAAGGGTAAGTGTTAGGGTTAGGATTAGGATTAGGGTTAGGGTTAGGGTAAGGGTCAGGGTTAGGGTTAAGGTTAGGGTTAGGTTTAGGGTTAGGTTTAGAGTTAGTGCTAGGGTAAGGGTTAGGGTTTGGTTTAGGGTAATGTTAAGTGTTAGGGTTAGGGTTAGGGTTAGGGTAAGGGTAAGGATTAGAGTTAGGGTTAGTGTTAGTGTTAGGGTTAAGTTTTGGGTTAGGGTTAGGATAAGGGTAAGGGTTAGGGTTAGGGGTTGGGTTTAGGGTTAGGGTAAGGGTAAGGGCTAGGGTTAGGGTTAGGGTTAGGGGTTACGGTTAGGGTTATGGGTAAGGTAAGGGTAAGGGATAGGGATAGGTTTAGCGTTAGGGTTAGGGTAAGGTTTAGGGTTAGTGTTTGGGTTAGTGTTATGGTTAAGGTAAGGGTAAGAGATAGGGATAGGGTTAGGGTTAGTGTTATGGTAAGGATTAGGTTTAGGGTTAGGTTTAGGGTTAGGGTAAGGGTGAGGTTTACGGTTAGGGTTAGGTTTCGGGTTAGGGTTAGGGTAAGGGTAAGCTATAGGTTTTGGGTTAGGGTTAGGTTTAGGATTAGGGTTAGGTCTAGCTTTACTGTTAGGATTAGGGTATGGGTTAGGGTAAGGTTTAGGGTTAGGGTAAGAGTTAGGGTTAGGGTTAGGGTTAGGGTTAGGGTTAGGTTTAGGGTAAGGGTAAGGGTAAGGTATAGGGTTAGGGTTACGGTTATTGTTAGGAGTAGGGTTAGGGTTAGGGTAAGAGTCAGGGTTAGGGTTAAGGTTAGGGTTAGTTTTAGGTTTAGGTTTAGAGTTAGTGCTAGGGTAAGGGTTAAGTTTAGGGTAAGGGTTAGGGTTAGGGTTGGGGTTAGGGTTAGGGTTAGTGTAATGTTTATGTTTAGGTTTAGGGTTGGGGTTAAGGTTAGGGTTAGGGTTAGGGTAAGGGTAAGAGTTAGGGTTAGGGTTAGGTTTAGGGTAAGCGTTAGGGTTAGGGTAAGTGTTAGAGTTTGGTTTAGGGTAATGTTAAGTGTTAGGGTTAGGGTTAGGGTTAGGGTAAGGGTAAGCGTTAAGTTTAAGGATAGGGTTAGGTTTAGATTTAGGTTTAGGGTTAGGGGTAGGGTTAGGGTAATGGTAAGTGTTAGGGTTAGGATTAGGATTAGGTTTAGGGTTAGGGTAAGTGTTAGGGTTAGGGTTAGGGTTAGGGTTAGGGATAGGTTTAGGGTTGGCATTAAGGTTAGGTTTAGGTTTAGGGTAAGGGTAAGGATTAGGGTAAGGGTTAGGGGTTAGGGTTAGGGTTAGAGTTAGGGTTAGGGTTAGGGTAAGGGTTAGGGAAAGGGTTACGTTTAGGGTTACAATAAGGGTAAGTGTTAGGGTTAGGTTTAGGGTTAGGGTTAGGATTAGCGTAAGGGTAAGGGTTAGGGTTAGGTTTAGGGTTAGGTTTAGGGTTGAGGTTAAGTTTAGGGTTAGCGTTAGGGTAAGGGTAAGGGTTAGGGTTAGGTTTAGGGTAAGTTTTAGGTTTAGGTTTAGGGTTAGGGTTAGGGTTAGGATAAGGATTAGGGTTAGCGTTAGGCTTATGATTTGGGTAAGAGTAAGTGTTATGTTTAAAGTTAGGGTAAGGATTAGAGATAGGGTTTGCTTTAGGGTTAGGGTTAGGTTTAGGGTTAGGGTAAGTGTAAGTTTTAGGGTTAGGGTTAGGGTTAGGGTAAGGGTTAGGGTTAAGGTTAGGGTTAGGGTTAGGTTTAGGGTTAAGGTAAGGGTAAGGGTCATGGTTAGGGTTAGGTTTAGGATTGGGGTTAAGTTTAGGGTTAGGGTGAGGGTAAGGGTAAAGGTTAGGGTTAGGGTTAGATTTAGGGTAAAGTTTAGGTTTAGGTTTAGGGTTAGGGTTAGGTTTAGGGTTACGGTTTGGGTTAGGGTTAGGGTTAGGGTTAGGGTAAGGGTTAGGGTTAGGATTAGGGTAAGGGTAAGTTTCACGGTTAGGGTTGGGTTAGGGTTAGGGTTAGGGTAAGGGTTATTGTAAGTGTTAGGGTAAGGGTTAGGGTTAGGGTTAGGTGTAGGGTTGGGGATAAGGTTAGAGTGAGGGTTAGGGTAAGGTTAAGGGTTAGGGTTAGGGTTAGGGTAAGGGTAAGGTTTATTGTTAGGGTTACGGTTAGGGTTAGGGTAAGGGTTAGGGTTAGGGTTGAGGTTAGGTTTAGGGTTAGGGTTGAGGTTAGGGTTAGGGTAAGGGTTAGTGTTAGGGTAAGGTTTAGGGTAAGGGTTAAGGTTAGAGTTAGGATTAGGGTAAGGGTTAGGGTTAGGTTTAGTTTAAGGGTAAGTTTTAGGGTTAGGATTAGGGTTAGGGTTATAGTTAGGGTAAGGGTAAGAATTAGGGTTAGGGGTAGGTTTAGTTGTAGGGTTAGGGTTAGAGTAAGGATAAGGGTTAGGGTTAGGGTTAGGTGTAGGGTTAGGGTTAGGGTTATGGTTAGGGTAAGTGTCAGGGTAAGGGTTAAGATTAGGGTTAGGTTTACGGTTAGGGTTAGAGTTAGGGCTAGGGTAAGGGTTAGTGTTAGGGTAAGGGTTTGGGTTAGGGTTTTGGGTTAGGGTTGGGGTTAAGTTTGGGGTTAGGGTAAGGGTAAGGTTAGGTTGAGGGTTAGGGTAAGCGTTAGGGTTAATGTTAGGGTTTGGGTTTAGGGTTAAGGTTAGGGTAATGGTTGGGGTAGGGTTAGGGTAAGGTTAAGTGTTAGGGTCAGGGTTAGGGTTAGGGTTGGGGTTAGGGTAAGGGTAAGGGTTAGGATTAGGGTTAGGTTTAGGATTAAGGTAAGGGTTACGATTATGGTTAGGGTTAGGGGTTAGGGTTAGGGTTAGGGTTAGGTTTAGGGTAAGGGTTAGAGTTAGGTTTAGGGTAAGGATAAGGTTTAGGGTTAGGGTTAGTGTTAGCGTTAGTGCTATGGTAAGGGTAAGGATTAGGGTTAGGTTTAGGATTAGGGTTAGGTTTAGGGTTAGGGTTAGCGTCAGGGTAAGGGTTAGGTTTAATATTAGGGTTAGGGTAAGGTTTAACGTTAGGGTTAGGGTAAGGGTAAGGTTTAGAGTTATGGTTAGGTTTAGGGTTAGGGTAAGGGTTAGGGTTAGGGTTAGGATTAGGGTTAGGGTAAGTGTTAGGGTTAGGTTTAGGATTAGAGTTAGGTTTAGGGATAGGGTTAGTGTAAGGGTAAGGGTTAGGGTTAGGGTTAGGGTTAAGGTTAGGGTTAGGGTTAGGGTTAGTGTTAGGGTAAGGGTAAGGTTTAGCAATAGGGTTAGGGTTCGGGTTAGGGAAAGTGTAAGGGTTAGGGTTAGGTTTAGGGTTAGGGTAAGGATTATGGTTAATGTTAGGGTTAGGATTAGGGTAAGGGTTAGGTTTAGGGTTAGCATTAAAGTTAAGGTTAGGGTTAGGGTAAGGGTAATGGTTAGGGTTAGAGTTAGGGTTAGGTTAAGGGTTAGGGTTAGGGTTAGGGTTAGTGTAAGGGTAAGGATTAGAGTTAGGGTTAGTGTTAGTGTTAGGGTTAAGTTTTGGATTAGGGTTAGGATAAGTGTAAGGGTTAGGGTTAGGGGTTAGTTTTAGGGTTAGGATAGGGGTAAGGGCTAGGGTTAGGGTTAGGGTTAGGGTTATGGGTAAGGTAAGGGTAAGGGATAGGGATAGGGTTAGCGTTAGGGTTAGGGTAAGGTTTAGGGTTAGTTTTTGGGTTAGTGTTATGGTTAAGGTAAGGGTAAGAGATAGGGATAGGGTTAGGCTTAGGGTTATGGTAAGGTTTAGGTTTAGGTTTAGGTTTAGGGTTAGGGTAATGGTGAGGGTTACGATTAGGGTAAGGTTTAGGGTTAGGGTTAGGTTAAGGGTAAGCTATAGGGTTAGGGTTAGGATTAGGTTTACGGTTAAGGTTATGGCTAGCTTTACTCTTAGGGTTAGGGTATGGGTCAGGGTTAGGGTTAGGGTTAGAGTAAGTGTTAGGGTTAGGGTTAGGGTTAGGGTTAGGGTAAGGTTTAGGGTTAGGTTAATAGTTAGGGTTAGGGTTATGGTTAGGGTTAGGGTTAGGTTTAGGGTAAGGGTTAGGGTGAGGGATAGGGTTAGGGTTAGGGTTATTGTTAGGTGTAGGGTTAGGGTTAGGATAAGGGTCAGGGTTAGGGTTAAGGTTAGGGTTAGGTTTAGGGTTAGGTTTACAATTAGTGCTAGGGTAAGGGTTAGGGTTAGGGTAAGGGTTAGGGTTAGGGTTAGGGTTGGGGTTAGGGTTAAGGTTAGAGTGAGGGATAGGGTTAGGGTAAGGGGTTACGGGTTGGGATTATGGTTACGTTTAGGATTAGGGTTATGGTAAGGGTAAGGGTTAGGGTTAGGGTTAGGGTTAGGGTTAGGGTAAGGGTGAGGTTTAGTGTTAGGGTTAGTGGTAGGGTTAGGGTAAGCGTTAGGGTTAGGGTGAGCATTAAGGTTAGGGTTAGGGTTAGGGTAAGGGTAAGGGATAGGGTTAGGGTTAGGTTTAGGGTTATGTTCAGAGTTACGGTTAGGGTTAGGGTTAGGGTAAGAGTATGTATTAGGGTTAGGGTTAGGGTTAAGGTTAGGGTTAGGGTTAGCGTTAGGGTAAGGGTAAGGTTTAGGTTTAGGGTTAGGGTTAGGGTTAAGGTTAGGTTTCGGGTTAGGATTAGGGTTTGGGTTAGGTTTATGGTTAGGGTAAGTGTTAGGGTTAGAGTTAGTGTTAGGGTTACGGTTGGGGTTAGGGTTATGATTAAGGTTAAGGAATGGATAAGGGTTAGTGTTAGGGTTAGGGTTAGGGTTTGGGTTAGGGTTAGGGTAAGGATTAGGGTTAGGGTTAGGGTTAGGTTAAGGGTTTGGGTTAGGGTTAGGTTTAGCATTAAGGTTAGGGTTAGGGTTAGCGTAAGGGTTAGGGTTAGGGTTGGGGTTAGGAGTTAGGGTTATGGTTAGGTTTAGGGTTAGGGTTAGGGTAAGGGTAAGGATTAGGTTTAGGGTTAGGGATAGGGTTAGTTTTAGTTTTACGGTTACGGTAAGTGCTAGGGTTAGGGTTAGCATTAGGGTTAAGGTTAGGGTTAGGGTTAGGGTTAGGGTTATGGTAAGGGTAAGGGTTAGGGTTAGGGTTAGGGTTAGGGTTACGGTAAGGGTATATGTTAGGGTTAGGGTTAGGGTTAAAGTTAGGTTTAGGGTTAGCGTTAGGGAAAGGGTCAGGGTTAGGGTTAGGGTTAGGGTTAGGGTTAAGATTAGGGTTAGGGTTAGGATTAGGGTTAGGGTTAGGTAAGGGTTAGGGTTAGGTTTAGGGTTAGGGGTTATTGTTAAGGTTAGTTTTAGGGTTAGGGTTAGGGTAAGGGTAAGGTTTAGGATTAGGGTTAGGGATAGTGTTAGGGTTAGGGTTAGGGTTAGGGTTAGGGTTAGGGTTAGATTAAGGGTAAGTATTTGGTTTAGGCTTAGGGTTAGGGTTAAGGTGAGGGTTAGGGTTAGGGTTAGGGTTACCGTTAGGGTAAGGGTTAGGGTTAGGGTTATTGTTAGGGTTAAGGTGAAGTTTAGGGTTAGGGTTAGGGTTAGGGTACGTTTAAGGGTTAGGGTTAGGGAAAGTTTAAGGGTTATGGTAAGGGTTAGGGTTATGGTTAGGGTAAGGATTAGGGTTAGGGTTAGGGTAACGTTTACGGTTAGGGTTAGGGTTTGGGTTAGGTTTAGGGTTAGGTTTAGGGTTAGGGCTAGGGTAAGGGTAAGGGTTAGGGTTAGGGTTAGGTTTAGGGTTAGGGTAGGGATAAGGGTTATGGTTAGGGTTAGGGTTAGGTTTAGGATTGGGGTTAAGGTCATGGTTAGGGTTAGGGTAAGGGTAAGGGTTAGAATGAGGGTTAGGGTTAGGGTTATTGTTAGGGTTAAGGTGAGGGTTAGGGTTAGGGTTAGGGTTAGGGTAAGAGTAAGGGTTAGGGGTAGGGTTAGGGTTAGGGTTAGGGTAAGTGTAAGAGTTAGGATGAGGGTTAGGGTTAGGGATAGGGTTAGGGTTATTGTTAGGGTTAAGGTGAGGGTTAGGGTTACGGTTAGGGTTAGGGTAAGGGTAAGGTTTAGGGGTAGGGTTAGGGTTAGGGTTAGGGTAAGTGTAAGAGTTAGGGTTAAGGTTAGGGTTAGGGTTAGGTTTGGGATTAGGGTTAGGGAAAGTTTAAGGGTTATGGTAAGGGTTAGGGTTAGGGTTATGGTTAGGGTAAGGATTATGTTTACGGTTAGGGTTAGGGTAAGGTTTACGTTTAGGGTTAGGATTAGGTTTAGGGATAGTGTTAGGGATAGGGTTTGGGTTAGGTTTAGTTTTAGGTTTAGGCTTAGGGTTAGGGTAAGGGTAAGGGTTAGGGTTAGGGTTAGGGTTAGGGAAAGGGTAACGTTTAGGGTTAGGTTTAGGGTAAGGATTAGGGTTAGGGTTAGGGTTTGGGTAAGGGTGAGGGTTAGGGTTAGGGTTAGGGTTAGGTTTAGGGGTAGGGTTAGGTTTAGGGTTAGGGTAAGTGTAAGAGTTAGGGTTAAGGTTAGGTTTAGGGTTAGGGTTAGGTTTAGGTTTATGGTAAGGATAAGGGTTATGGTTAGGGTTAGGGTTAGTTTTAGGATTGGGGTTAAGGTTATGGTTAGGGTTAGGGTAAGGGTAAGGGTTAGGTTTAGGGTTAGGGTAAGTTTTAGGGTTAGGGTTAGGGTTAGGGTAAGGTTAGGTTTAGGGTTACGGTTAGGGTTAGGGTTAGAGTTAGGGTAAGGATTAGGGTTAGGATTAGGGTAAGGGTTAGGGTTAGGTTTATGGTTGGGGATAAGGTTAGAGTTAGGGTTAGGGTAAGGTTAAGGGTTAGGGTTAGGATTAGGGTAAGTGGTAGTGTAAGGATTAGGGTTAAGGTTAGGTTGAGGGTTGGGGTTAAGGTTAGGGTTAGGGTTAGGGTAAGTGGTAGTGTAAGGTTAGGGTTAGGGTTATGGTTAAGGTAAGGATTAGGGTTAGGGTTAGTGTTAGGGGAAGGGTTAGGGTTAGTGTTAAGTTTAGGGTTAGCATTAAGTTTAGGGTTAGGGAAAGTATAAGAGTTAGGGTTAGAGTTAGGGTTAGGGTAAGGATAAGAGTTAGGATGAGGGTTAGGGTTAGGGTTAAGGTTAGGGTTCGGGTTAGGGTAAGGGTAAGGGTTAGGGTTAGGGATAGGGTTATGGTTGGGTTTAGGGAAAGGCTTATGGTTAGGGTTAGGGTAAGGTATATTTTACGATTAGGTTTAGGGTTAGGTTTAGGTTAAGGGTTAGGGTTAGGGTAAGGGTAAGGGTTAGGGTTAGGGTTAGGGATAGGTTTAGGGTTGGCGTTAAGGTTAGGTTTAGGTTTAGGTAAGGGTAAGGATTAGGGTTAGGGTTAGGGGTTAGGGTTAGGGTTAGGGTAAGGGTTAAGGTTAGGGTTACGGTTAGGGTTACGGTAAGGGTAAGTTTTAGGGTTAGTTTTAGGGTTAGTGTTAGGGTTAGTGTAAGGGTAAGGGTTAGGGTTAGGGTTAGGGTTAGGTTTAGGTTTAGGGTTAGGGTTAGGGTAAGTGTAAGGGTAAAGGTTATCGTTAGGGTTAGGGTTATTTTTAGGGTTAGGGTAAGGGTGACTATTAGTGTTAGGGTTAGGTTTAGAGTAAGAATTAGGGTTAGGATTAGGGTAAGGGTTAGGGTTAGGTTTAGGGTTGGGGATAAGGTTAGAGTTAGGGTTAGGGTAAGGTTAAGGGTTAGGGTTAGGGTAAGGGTTAGGGTAAGGGTTAGATTTAAGGTTAGGTTTAGGGTTGGGGTTAAGGTTAGGGTTAGGGTTAGGGAAATGGTTAGGGTTAGGGTTAGGGTTAGGGTAAGGATTAAGGTTAGGGTTAATGTTAGTGTTAGGGTTAGATTTAAGGTTAGGGTTAGGGTAAGGATAAGGATTAGGGTTAGAGTTAGGGTTAGTGTAAGGGTAAGAGTTAGGATGAGGGTTACGGTTAGGCTTAAGGTTAGGGTTCGGGTTAGGGTAAGGGTAAGGGTAGGGTTAGAGATAGGGTTATTGTTGGGCTTAGGGAAAGGCTTATGGTTAGGGTTAGGGAAAGGTAAATTTTAGGGTTAGGTTTTGGGTTAGGGTTAGGTTAAGGGTTTGGGTTAGGGTAAGGGTAAGGGTTAGGTTTAGGGTTAGGGATAGGTTTAGGGTTGGCATTAAGGTTAGGTTTAGGTTTAGGGTAATGGTAAGGATTAGGGTAAGGGTTAGGGGTTAGGGTTATGGTTAGAGTTAGGGTTAGGGTTAGAGTAGGGGTTAGGGTTATGGTTACGGTTAGGGTTACAATAAGGGTGTTAGGGTTAGGTTTAGGGTTAGGGTTAGGATTAGCGTAAGAGTAAGGGTTAGGGTTAGGTTTAGGTTTAGGTTTAGGGTTGAGGTTAAGGTTAGGGTTAGCGTTAGGGTAAGGGTAAGAGTTAGGGTTAGGGTTAGGGTAAGTTTTAGGGTTAGGGTTAGGGTTAGGGTTAGGATAAGGATTAGGGTTAGAGTTAGGCTTATGGTTCGGGTAAGAGTAAGTGTTATGGTTAGAGTTAGGGTAAGGATTAGAGATAGGGTTAGCTTTAGGGTTAGGGTTAGGTTTAGGGTTAGGGTAAGGGTAAGTTTTATGGTTAGGGTTAGGGTTAGGGTAAGGGTTAGGGTTAAGGTTAGGGTTAGGGTTAGGTTTAGGGTTAAGGTAAGGGTAAGGGTTATGGTTAGGGTTAGGTTTAGGATTGGGGTTAAGTTTAGGGTTAGGGTTAGGGTAAGGGTAAGGGTTAGGGTTAGGGTTAGATTTAGTGTAAGGGTTAGGTTTAGGTTTCGGGTTAGGGTTAGGTTTAGGGTTACGGTTTGGATTAGGGTTAGGGTTAGGGTTAGGGTTAGGGTTAGGGTTAGGGTAAGGGTTAGGGTTAGGATTAGGGTAAGGGTAAGTTTTAGGGTTAGGGTTGGGTTAGGGTTAGGGTTAGGGTAAGTGTTAGGGTAAGTGTTAGGGTAAGGGTTAGGGTTAGGGTTAGGTGTAGGGTTGGGGATAAGGTTAGAGTGAGGGTTAGGGTAAGGTTAAGGGTTAGGGTTAGGGTTAGGGTAAGGGTAAGGTTTATGGTTAGGGTTACGGTTAGGGTTAGGGTAAGGGTTAGGGTTAGGGTTAGGGTTAGAGTTAGGATTAGGGTAAGGGTTAGGGTTAGGTTTAGGTTAAGTGTAAGTTTTAGGGTTAGGATTAGGGTTAGGGTTATAGTTAGGGTAAGGGTAAGTATTAGGGTTAGTGGTAGGTTTAGGTGTAGGGTTAGGGTTAGAGTAAGGATAAGGGTTAGGGTTAGGGTTAGGTGTAGGGTTAGGGTTAGGGTTAGGGTTAGGGTAAGTGTCAGGGTAAGGGTTAAGATTAGGGTTAGGTTTAGGGTTAGGGTTAGAGTTAGGACTAGGGTAAGGGTTAGTGTTAGGGTAAGGGTTTGGGTTAGGGTTTTGGGTTAGGGTTGGGGTTAAGTTTGAGGTTAGGGTAAGGGTAAGGTTAGGGTGAGGGTTAGGGTAAGGGTTAGGGTTACTGTTAGGGTAAGGGTAAATGTAAGCTTTAGGGTTAGGGTTAGGGTTAATGTTAGGGTTCGGGTTTAGGGTTAGGGTTAGGGTAACGGTTGGGGTAGGGTTAGGGTAAGGTTAAGTGTTAGGGTCAGGGTTAGGGTTAGGGTTGGGGTTAGGGTAAGGGTAAGGGTTAGGGTTAGGGTTAGGTTTAGAATTAAGGTAAGGGTTAGGATTATGGTTAGGGTTAGGGTTAGGTTTAGGGTAAGGGTTAGAGTTAGGTTTAGGGTAAGGATAAGGTTTAGGGTTAGGGTTAGTGTTAGCGTTAGTGCTATGGTAAGGGTAAGGATTAGGGTTAGGTTTAGGATTAGGGTTAGGGTCAGGGTAAGGGTTAGGTTTAATATTAGGGTTAGGGTAAGGTTTAAGGTTAGGGTTAGGGTAAGGATAAGGGTTAGAGTTATGGTTAGGTTTAGGGTTAGGGTAAGGTTTAGTGTTAGGGTTAGGATTAGGGTTAGGGTAAGTGTTAGGGTTAGGGTTAGGATTAGAGTTAGGTTTAGGGATAGGGTTAGTGTAAGGGTAAGGGTGAGGGTTAGGGTTAGGGTTAAGGTTAGGGTTAGGGTTAGGGTTAGGGTTAGGGTAAGGGTAAGGTTTAGCAATAGGGTTAGGGTTAGGGTTAGGGAAAGTGTAAGGGTTAGGGTTAGGGTTAGGGTTAGAGTTACGGTAAGGATTAGGTTTAGGGTTAGGGTTAGGGTTAGGGTAAGGTTTAGGTTTAGGGTTAGCATTAAAGTTAAGTTTAGGGTTAGGGTAAGGGTAATGGTTAGGGTTAGAGTTAGGGTTAGGGTAAGGGTAAGGTTTAGGGTTAGGGTTAGTGTTAGGGTTAGGGTAAGGGTAAGGATTAGAGTTAGGGTTAGTGTTAGTGTTAGGGGTAAGTTTTGGGTTAGGGTTAGGATAAGGGTAAGGGTTAGGGTTAGGGGTTAGGTTTAGGGTTAGGGTAGGGGTAAGGGCTAGGGTTAGGGTTAGGGTTAGGGGTTTGCGTTAGGGTTATGGTTAAGGTAATGGTAAGGGATAGGGATAGGGTTAGCGTTAGGGTTAGGGTAAGGTTTAGTGTTAGTGTTTGGGTTAGTGTTATGGTTAAGGTAAGGGTAAGAGATAGGGATAGGGTTAGGCTTAGGGTTATGGTAAGGTTTAGGTTTAGGTTTAGGTTTAGGGTTAGGGTAAGTGTGAGGGTTACGATTAGGGTAAGGTTTAGGGTTAGGGTTAGGGTAAGGGTAAGCTATAGGGTTAGGGTTAGGATTAGGTTTAGGGTTAGGGTTAGGGCTAGCTTTACTGTTAGGGTTAGGGTATGGGTCAGGGTTAGGGTTAGGGTTAGGGTTAGGGTAAGTGTTATGGTTAGGGTTAGGGTAAGGTTTAGGGATAGGGTAAGAGTTAGGGTTAGTGTTAGGGTTAGGGTTAGGGTTAGGTTTAGGGTAAGGGTAAGAGTAAGGGATAGGGTTAGGGTTATTGTTAGGTGTAGGGTTAGGGTTAGGGTAAGGGTCAGGGTTAGGGTTAAGGTTAGGGTTAGGTTTAGGGTTAGGTTTAGAGTTAGTGCTAGGGTAAGGGTTAGGGTTAGGGTAAGGTTTAGGGTTAGGGTTGGGGTTAGGGTTAGGGTAAGGGTACGGTTAGGGTTAGGGTTAGGTTTAGGGTAAGTTTTAGGGTTAGGGTTAGAGTTAGGGTAAGGGTTAGGGTAAGGATTAAGATTAGGGTTAGTGTTAGTGTTAGGGTAAGGGTTAGGGTTTGGTTTAGGGTAATGTTAAGTGTTAGGGTTAGGGTTAGGGGTAGGGTTAGGGTAAGGGTTAGCGTTAAGGTTAAGGTTAGGGTTAGGTTTAGATTTAGGTTTAGGGTCTGGGGTAGGGTTAGGTTAAGGGTAAGTGTTAGGGTTAGGATTAGGATTAGGGTTACGGTTAGGGTAAGGGTAAGGGTTAGGTTTAGGGTTATGGTTACGTGTTAGGGTTAGGTTTATGTTTTGGTTTAGGTTAGGGTTAGGGAGGGGTAAGTGTTAGGGTTAGAGTTTGGGTTAGGTTTAGGTTTAGGGTTAGGGTTAGGGTAAGGGTAAGGTTTAGGGTTAGGGTTAGGGTAAGGTTTAGGGTTAGGGCAAGTGTTAGGGTTAGGGTTAGGGTAAGAGTAAGGGTTAGGGTTAAGGTTAGGGTTAGGTTTTGTGTTGGGGTTAAGGTTTGGGTTAGGGTTATGGTAAGGGTTAGGGTTAGGGTTAGGGTAAGCGTTAGGGTTGGGGTGAGCATTAAGGTTAGGGTTAGGGTTAGGGTAAGGGTAAGGGTTAGGGTTAGGGTTAGGGTTAGGGGTTACGGGTTAGGATTATGGTTACGTTTAGGATTAGGGTTATGGTAAGGGTAAGGGTTAGGGTTAGGGTTAGGGTTAGGGTCAGGGTTAGGGTAAGGGTGAGGTTTAGTGTTAGGGTTAGTGGTAGGGTTAGGGTAAGCGTTAGGGTTAGGGTGAGCATTAAGGTTAGGGTTATGGTTAGGGTAAGGGTAAGGGATAGGGTTAGGGTTAGGGTTAGGGTTATGTTCAGAGTTACGGTTAGGGTTCGGGTTAGGGTTAGGGTAAGCATTAGGGTTAGGGTTAGGGTAAGGATTAGGGATAGGGTTAGGTTTAGGGTAAGGGTGAGGGTTAGGGTTAGCGTTAGGGTTAGCATTAAGGTTAGGGTTAGGGAAAGGATAAGGATTAGGGTTAGATTTAGGGTTAGGGTAAGGGTAAGAGTTAGGATGAGGGTTACGGTTAGGTTTAAGGTTAGGGTTCGGGTTAGGGTAAGCGTAAGGGTAGGGTTAGGGATAGGGTTATGGTTGGGGTTAGGGAAAGGCTTATGGTTAGGGTTAGGGAAAGGTAAATTTTAGGGTTAGGTTTTGGGTTAGGGTTAGGTTAAGGGTTTGGGTTAGGGTAAGTGTAAGGGTTAGGGTTAGGGTTAGGGATAGGTTTAGGGTTTGCGTTAAGGTTAGTTTTAGTTTTAAGGTAAGGGTAAGAAGGGTAAGGGTTAGGGGTTAGGGTTAGGGTTAGGGTTCGGTTTAGGGTAAGGGTTAGGGTTAGGGTTACGGTTAGGTTTACGGTAAGGGTAAGTGTTAGGGTTAGGTTTAGGGTTAGGGTTAGGATTAGGGTAAGGGTAAGGGTAAGGGTTAGGGTTAGGTTTAGGGTTAGGTTTAGGGTTGAGGTTAAGGTTAGGGTTAGCGTTAGTGTTTGGGTAAAGGTTAGGGTTAGGTTTAGGGTAAGGTTTAGAGTTAGGGTTAGGATAAGGGTTAGGGTAAGGGTAAGGGTTAGGGTTAGGGTTAGGGTAAGGTTTAAAGTTAGGGTTAGGGTAAGGGTAAGTGTGAGGGATAGGGTGTGGGTTAGGTTAACGGTTAGGCTTAGGGTTAGGGTAAGTGTAAGGGTTAGCGGTAGTGTTAAGGTAAGTGTAAGTGTTAGGGTTAGGGTTAGGGTAAGGGTTAGGGTTAGGTTTAGGGTAAGTGTAAGGTTTAGGGTTAGGGTTAGGGTTAGGGTAGGGGTAAGGGTTAGCGTTAAGGTTAGGGTTAGGGTTAGGGTTAGTGTTAGGGCTACGGTAAGTGTTAGGGTTAGGGTAAGGGTTAGGGTTACAGTTAGGGTTAGGGTTATGGTTAGGGTAAGGGTAAGTGTTAGGGTTAGGGTTAGGGTAAGGGTAAGGGTTAGGGTTAGGGTTAGGGTTAGGGTTAGGGTTAGATTAAGGGTAAGTATTTGGGTTAGGCTTAGGTTTAGGGTTAGGGTAAGGGTAAGGGTTAGGGTTAGGGTTAGGGTTAGGATAAGGGGTAAGGTGAGGGGCTAGGGTTAGATTAAGGGTAAGTATTTGGGTTAGGTTTAGGGTTAGGGTTAGGGTAAGGGTTAGGGTTAGGTTTAGGGTAAGTGTTAGGGTTAGGGTTAGGATTAGGGTAAGGGTAAGTGTTAGAATCAGGGTTAGGGTAAGGGTAAGTTTTAGGTTTTGGGTTAGGGTTTAAGTTAGGGTTAGGTTTGGGGTTAGGGTTAGGGGAAGGGTAATGATTAGGGTTAGGGTTAGGGTTAGGGTTTGGGTAAGGGTAAGGGTTCGGGTTAGGGTTAGGGTTAGGTTTAGGTTTAGGGTTAGAGTTAGGGTAAGGGTAAGGGTTAGGGTTAAGGTTAGGGTTAGGGTTAGGTTTAGGGTTAGGGTTAGGGTTAGTGTAAGTGTAAGGGTTAGGGTTAGAATTAGGTTTAGGGTTAGGGTAAGGTTTAGGTTTAGGGTTAGGGTTAGGTTTAGGGTTAGGTTAGGTTAAGGGTTAGGGTAAGGGTAAGCGTTAGGGATAGTGTTACGGTTAGGTTTACGGTTAGGCTTAGGGTTAGGGTAAGTATAAGGGTTAGCGTTAGGGTTAAGGTAAGGGTAAGGGTTAGGGTTAGGGTAAGGGTAAGGGTTAGGGTTAGGTTTAGGGTAAGTGTAAGGTTTAGGATTAGGGTTAGGGTTAGGGTTAGAGTAAGGGTAAGTATTTGAGTTAGGCTCAGGGTTAGTGTTCTGGAAAGGGTATGGGTTAGGGTTAGGGTTAGGGTTAGGGAATGGGTAAGGGTTAGGGTTAGGTTTAGGGTTAGGCTTAGGGTAAGGATTAACGTTAGGGTTGGGGTTAGGGTAAGGGTTAGGTTAGGTGTAGGGTTAGCATTAAAGTTAGGGTTAGGGTTAGGGTAAGGCTAAGGGTTAGGGTTAGAGTTAGGGTTAGGGTAAGTGTTAGGGTTAGGTTTAGGGTTATGGTTAGGTTAGGTTTAGAGTTAGGGTTAGGGTAAGGGTAAGGGTTAGAGTTAGGGTTAGTGTTAGGGTTAGGGTTAAGTTCAGGATTGGGTTTAGGATTCAGATAAGGCTAAGGGTTAGGCTTAGTGTTAGGGTTATGGGTTAGGTTTAGGGTTATGGTTAAAGTAAGGGTAAGGTTTAGGGTTAGGGTTAGGGGTTAGGTTTAGGGTTATGGTTAAGGTAAGGGTAAGGTATAGGGAAAGTGTTAGGGTTAGGGTTAGGATAAGGTTTAAGGTATAGGGAAAGTGTTAGGGTTAGGGTTAGGATAAGGTTTAGGGTTAGGGTTAGGGTTAGTGTTAAGGTAAGGGTAATGGATAGGGATAAGGTTATGGTTAGGGTTAGGGTAAGATTTAGAGTTAGGATTAGGGTTAGGGTTAGGGTAAGGGTAAGGGTTAGGGTTAGGGTTAGGGTTAGGTTTAGGGTTAGGGTTAGGGTTAGGGTAAGGTTAAGGGTTGGGGTTAGGGTTAGGGTTAGGTTTACAGTTTTACAGTTAGGGTTAGGGTTAGGTTTAGGGTTAGGGTAAGGGTTAGGTTTAGGGTTAGGGTTAGTGTTAGGGTTAGGGTTAGGGTTAGGGTAAGGGTAAGTGTTAGTGTTAGGGTTAGGGTTATGGTAAGGGTAAGGGTTTGGGTTAGGGTTAGGGTTAGAGTAAGGGTAAGTATTTGGTTTAGGCTTAGGGTTAGGGTTAGGGTAAGGGTAAGTGTTAGGGTTAGGGTTAGGGTTAGGGAAAGTGTAAGTTTTAGGATTAGAGGTAGGGTTAGGTGTTAGGGTTAGTGTTATGGTTAGGTTTAGGGTTAGGTTTAGGATAAGGGTAAGGGTTAGGTTTAGGGTTTAGTTTAGGGTTAGGTTTGGGGTTAGGGTAAGAGTAAGGGTTAGGGTTAGGTTTAGGGTTAGTGTTAAAGTTAGGGTTAGTTTAGGGTTAGGGATTGGGGTTAGGGTAAGGCAAAGGGTAGGGTTAGGGTTAGGGATAAGCTTAGGGTTAGGGTTAGGGGTAGGTTTAGGGTAAGGGTTAGGGTTAGGGTTAGGGTAAGGGTTAGGGTTAGGGTTAGGGTTAAGGTTAGAGTGAGGGATAGGGTTAGGGTAAGGATTAGGCTTAGAGTTGGTGTTAGGGTACGGGTTAGGGTTAGGTTTAGGGTTAGCATTAAAGTTAGGGTTAGGGTTAGGGTAAGGCTAAGGGTTAGGGTTAGTGTTAGGGTTAGGGTAAGGTTAAGGGTCATGGAAAGGGAAAGGGTTAGGGTTAGGTTTAGGGTTAAGGTTAGGTTAACGATTAGGGTTAGGGTTGGGTTAGGGTAAGGGTTAGGTTTAGGTTTAGGGTTAGCATTAAAGTTAGGGTTAGGGTTAGGGTAAGGCTAAGGGTTATGGTTAGAGTTAGGGTTAGGGTAAGGGTAACAGTTAGGGTTAGGGTTAGGGTAAGGGTAAGAGTAAGGGATAGGGTTAGGGTTATTGTTAGGTGTAGGGTTAGGGTTAGGGTAAGGGTCAGGGTTAGGGTTAAGGTTAGGGTTAGGTTTAGGGTTAGGTTTAGAGTTAGTGCTAGGGTAAGGGTTAGGGTTAGGGTAAGGTTTAGGGTTAGGGTTGGGGTTAGGGTTAGGGTAAGGGTACGGTTAGGGTTAGGGTTAGGTTTAGGGTAAGTGTTAGGGTTAGGGTTAGAGTTAGGGTAAGGGTTAGGGTAAGGATTAAGATTAGGGTTAGTGTTAGTGTTAGGGTAAGGGTTAGGGTTTGGTTTAGGGTAATGTTAAGTGTTAGGGTTAGGGTTAGGGGTAGGGTTAGGGTAAGGGTAAGTGTTAGGGTTAGGATTAGGATTAGGGTTACAGTTAGGGTAAGGGTAATGGTTAGGTTTAGGGTTATGGTTAGGTGTTAGGGTTAGGTTTAGGGTTTGGTTTAGGTTAGGGTTAGGGAGGGGTAAGGGTTAGGGTTAGAGTTTGGGTTAGGTTTAGGTTTAGGGTTAGGGTTAGGGTAAGGGTAAGGTTTAGGGTTAGGGTTAGGATAAGGTTTAGGGTTAGGGCAAGTGTTAGGGTTAGGGTTAGGGTAAGGGTAAGGGTTAGGGTTAAGTTTAGGGTTAGGTTTTGTGTTGGGGTTAAGGTTTGGGTTAGGGTTATGGTAAGGGTTTGGGTTAGGGTTAGGGTAAGCGTTAGGGTTAGGGTGAGCATTAAGGTTAGGGTTAGGGTTAGGGTAAGGGTAATGGTTAGGGTTAGGGTTAGGGTTAGGGGTTACGGGTTAGGATTAGGGTTACGTTTAGGATTAGGGTTATGGTAAGGGTAAGGGTTAGGGTTAGGGTTAGGGTCAGGGTTAGGGTAAGGGTGAGGTTTAGTGTTAGGGTTAGTGGTAGGGTTAGGGTAAGCGTTAGGGTTAGGGTGAGCATTAAGGTTAGGGTTATGGTTAGGGTAACGGTAAGGGATAGGGTTAGGGTTAGGGTTAGGGTTATGTTAAGAGTTACGGTTAGGGTTAGGGTTAGGGTAAGAGTATGTATTAGGGTTAGGGTTAGGGTTAAGGTTAGGGTTAGAGTTAGCGTTAGGGTAATGTTAAGGTTTAGGGTTAGGGTTAGGGTTAGGGTTAGGGTTAGGGTTAAGGTTAGGTTTAGGGTTTGGATTAGGGTTAGGGTTAGGTTTAGGGTTAGGGTAAGTGTTAGGGTTAGAGTTAGGGTTAGGGTTAAGGTTGGGGTTAGGGTTAGGATTAGGGTTAGGGAATGGATAAGGTTAGTTTTAGGGTTAGGGTTAGGGTTTAGGTTAGGGTTAGGGTAAGGATTAGGGTTAGGGTTAGGGTTAGATTAAGGGTTAGGGTTAGGGTTAGGTTTGGCATTAAGGTTAGGGTTAGGGTTAGCGTAAGGGTTAGGGTTAGGGTTAGGGTTAGGAGTTAGGGTTGTGGTTAGGTTTAGGGTTAGGGTTAGGGTAACGGTAAGGATTAGGTTTAGGGTTAGGGATAGGGTTAGTTTTAGGGTTACGGTTAGGGTAAGTGTTAGGGTTAGGGTTAGGATTAGGGTTAAGGATAGGGTTAGGGTTAGGGTTAGGGTAAGGGTAAGGGTTAGGGTTAGGGTTAAAGTTAGGTTTAGGGTTAGCGTTAGGGTAAGGGTCAGGGTTAGGGTTACGGTTAGGGTTAAAGTTAGGTTTAGGGTTAGCGTTAGAGTAAGGGTCAGGGTTAGGGTTAGGGTTAGGGTTAGGGTTAAGGTTAGTGTTAGGGTTAGGATTAGGGTTAGGGTTAGGGTAAGGGTTAGGCTTAGGTTTAGGGTTAGGGGTTATTGTTAAGGTTACTTTTAGGGTTAGCGTTAGGGTAAGGGTAAGGGTTAGGTTTAGGGTTAGGGATAGGGTTAGGTTTAGGGTTACGGTTAGGGTAAGGGTTAGGGTTAGGGTTATTGTTAGGGTTAAGGTGAGGGTTAGGGTTCGGGTTAGGGTTAGGGTTAGGGTACGGGTAAGGATTAGGGTTAGGGAAAGTTTAAGGGTTATGGTAATGGTTAGGGTTAGGGTTATGGTTAGGGTAAGGATTAGGGTTAGGGTTAGGGTTAGGGTTAGGTTTAGGCTTAGGTTTAGGGTTAGCGTTAGGGTAAGGGTAAGGGTTGGGGTTATGGTTAGGGTTAGGGAAAGGGTAAGGTTTAGGGTTAGGGTTAGGGTAAGGATTAGGGAAAGTGTAAGATTTAGGGTTAAGGTTAGGGTTAGGGTTAGGGTTAGGTTTAGGGTTAGGGTAAGGATAAGGGTTATGGTTAGGGTTAGGGTTAGGTTTAGGATTGGGGTTAAGGTTATGGTTAGGGTTAGGGTAAGGGTATGGGTTAGGTTTAGGTTTTGGGTAAGGTTTAGGGTTAGGGTTAGTGTTAGGGTAAGGTTAGGTTTAGGGTTAGCATTAAAGTTAGGGTTAGGGTAAGGCTAAGGGTTAGGGTTAGAGTTAGGGTTAGGGTAAGGGTTAGGGTTAGGGTTAGGGTTAGGTTTAGGGTTAGGGTTAGGGTAAGGGTAAGGGTTAGAGTTAGGGTTAGTGTTAGGGTTAGGGTTAAGTTTAGGATTAGGTTTAGGATTAGAATAAGGGTAAGGTTTAGGGTTAGGGGTTAGGGTTAAGGTAAGGGTAAGGGTTAGGGTTAGTGTTAGGGGTTATTTTTAGGGTTATGGTTAAGATAAGGGTAAGGGATAGGGAGAGGGTTAGGGTTAGGTTTAGGATAAGGTTTAGGGTTAGGATTAGAGTTATGGTTAAGGTAAGGGTTAGGGTTAGGGTTAGGGTTAGGGTAAGGGTTAGGTTTAGTGTTAGGGTTAGGGTAAGGGTAATGGTAAGGGTAAGGGTTATGGTTAGGGTTAGGGTTAGGGTTAGGGAAAGGGTAGGATTAGGGTTCCGGGTTAGGGTAAGTGTTAGGGTTAGGGTTAGGGTAAGGTATAGGTTAGGTCTAATGTTGGGGTTAAAGTTAGGGTTAGGGTTAGGGTAACGGTAAGGGTTAGATTTAGGGTTAGCATTAAGTTTAGGGTTAGGGTTAGGGTTAGGGTTAGGTTTAGGATTAGGTTTAGGGTCAGGGTAAGGGTTAGGATTAGGGTTACGGTTAGGGTTAAGGTTAGGGTTAGTGTTAGGATAAGAGTAAGGGTTAGGTTTAGGTTTAGGGATAGGGTTAGGGGTTAGGGTTAGGTTTAGGGTTAGTGTTAAGGTAAGGGTAAAGGTTAGGGTTAGGGTTAGGGTTAGGGTTAGGGTAATAGTAAGGTTTATTTTTAGGGGTTAGGGTTAAGGTTAAGGTTAGGGTTAATTTAAGGGTAAGGGTTAGGTTTAGGGTTAGGGTTAGGGTTAGGGTAACAGTAAGGTTTAGGGTTAGGGGTTAGGGTTAAGGTTAAGTTTAGGGTTAAGGTAAGGGTAAGGGTTAGGTTTAGGGTTAGGGTTTGGGTTAGGGTTAGGGTAAAGGTTAGGGTTAAGGTTCAGGTTAGGGTTTGGTTTAGGGTTAGGGTTAGGGTTAGGTTTAGGGTTAGGTTTAGGGTTAGCGTTTGGGTAAGGGTAAGGGTTGGGGTTATGTTTAGGGTTAGGGAAAGGGTAAGGTTTAGGGTTAGGGTTAGGGTTAGGGTAAGGATTAGGGAAAGTGTAAGATTTAGGGTTAAGGTTAGGGTTAGGGTTAGGGTTAGGTTTAGGGTTAGGGTAAGGTTTAGGGTTAGGGTTAGTGTTAGGGTAAGGTTAGGTTTAGGATTACGGTTAGGGTTAGGGTAAGGATTAGGGTTAGGATTAGGGTAAGGGTTAGGGTTAGGTTTAGGGTTGGGGATAAGGTTAGAGTTAGGGTCAGGGTAAGGATTAGGGTTAGGGTTTGGGTTAGGGAAAGAGTTAGGGTTAGGTTTAGGGTTAGCATTAAAGTTAGGGTTAGGGTAAGGCTAAGGGTTAGGGTTAGAGTTAGGGTTAGGGTAAGGGTTAGGGTTAGGGTTAGGGTTAGGGTTAGGTTTAGGGTTAGGGTTAGGGTAAGGGTAAGGGTTAGAGTTAGGGTTAGTGTTAGGGTTAGGGTTAACTTTAGGATTAGGTTTAGGATTAGAATAAGGGTAAGGTTTAGGGTTTGGGGTTAGGGTTAAGGTAAGGGTAAGGGTTAGGGTTAGTGTTAGGGGTTATTTTTAGGGTTATGGTTAAGATAAGGGTAAGGGATAGGGAGAGGGTTAGGGTTAGGTTTAGGATAAGGTTTAGGGTTAGGATTAGAGTTATGGTTAAGGTAAGGGTTAGGGTTAGGGTTAGGGTTAGGGTAAGGGTTAGGTTTAGTGTTAGGGTTAGGGTAAGGGTAATGGTAAGGGTAAGGGTTATGGTTAGGGTTAGGGTTAGGGTTAGGGAAAGGGTAGGATTAGGGTTCCGGGTTAGGGTAAGGGTTAGGGTTAGGGTTAGGGTAAGGGTAAGGTACAGGTTAGGTCTAATGTTGGGGTTAAAGTTAGGGTTAGGGTTAGGGTAAGGGTAAGGGTTAGATTTAGGGTTAGCATTAAGGTTAGGGTTAGGGTTAGGGTTAGGGTTGGGTTTAGGTTTAGGTTTAGGGTCAGGGCAAGGGTAAGGGTTAGGATGAGGGTTACGGTTAGGGTTAAGTTTGGGGTTAGTGTTAGGATAAGAGTAAGGGTTAGGTTTAGGTTTAGGTTTAGGGTTAGGGTTAGGGGTTAGGGTTAGGTTTAGGGTTAGTGTTAAGGTAAGGGTAAAGGTTAGGGTTAGGGTTAGGGTTAGGGTTAGGGTAACAGTAAGGTTTAGGGTTAGGGGTTAGGGTTAAGGTTAAGGTTAGGGTTAATTTAAGGGTAAGGGTTAGGTTTAGGGTTAGGGTTTGGGTTAGGGTTAGGGTAAAGGTTAGGGTTAGGGTTAGGGTTAGGGTTAGGGTAACAGTAAGGTATAGGGTTAGGGGTTAGGGTTAAGGTTAAGTTTAGGGTTAAGGTAAGGGTAAGGGTTAGGTTTAGGGTTAGGGTTTGGGTTAGGGTTAGGGTAAAGGTTAGGGTTAAGGTTCAGGTTAGGGTTTGGTTTAGGGTTAGTGTTAGGTAAAGTTTAGGATTAGGGTTAGGTTTAGGTTTAGGATTAGGTTTAGGGTTAGGGTTACGGTAAGGGTAAGGGTTAAGGATAGGTTTAGGGTTAGCGTTAGATTTAGGGTAAGGGTTAGGGTTAGGTTTAGGGTTAGGGTTAGGTTTAGGGTTGGGGTTAGGGTAAGAGTGAGGGTTAGGGTTAGGGTTAGGGCTAGGTTTAGGGTTGGGGTGAAGTTTAGGGTTAGGGTTAGGTTAATGGTAATCGTTAGGGTTAGGGTTATGGTAAGTGTTAAGGTTAGGGATAGGGTTAGAATTAGGGTAAGGGTAAGGGTAACGGTTAGGGTTAGGGTTAGGGTTAGGGGTTAGGGTTAGGGTTAGGGTTAGGGTTAGGTTTAGGGTTAGGATTATGGTAAGGGTTAGGGTTAGGTTTAGGTTTAGGTTTAGGTTTAGGGTTAGGGTAAGGGTAAGTGTTAGGGTTAGGATTAGGGTTAGGGAAAGGGTTGGTTAAGGTTAGGGTTAGGGTTAGGTTTATTGTTAGGGTACGGGTAAGGTTTATGGTTAGGGTTATGTTTAGGTTTAGGATTGGTGTTCAGGTTAGGGTTAGGGTTAGGGTAAAGGTGAGTGTTACGGTTAGGGTTAGGGTTAGAGTTAGGTAAGGGTTAGGGTTAGGTTTAGTTCTAGGTTTTGGGTTAGGGTAAGGGTGAGTGTTAGGGTTAGGATTAGGGTTAGGGAAAGGGTTGGTTAAGGTTAGGGTTAGGGTTAGGTTTATTGTTAGGGTACGGGTAAGCTTTATGGTTAGGGTTAGGTTTAGGTTTAGGATTGGTGTTCAGGTTAGGGTTAGGATTAGGGTAAAGGTGAGTGTTACGGTTAGGGTTAGGGTTAGAGTTAGGTAAGGGTTAGGGTTAGGTTTAGTTTTAGGTTTAGGGTTAGGGTAAGGGTAAGTGTTAGGGTTAGGATTAGGGTTAGGGAAAGGGTTGGTTAAGGTTAGGGTTAGGGTTAGGTTTATTGTTAGGGTACGGGTAAGGTTTATGGTTAGGGTTAGGTTTAGGTTTAGCATTGGTGTTCAGGTTAGGGTTAGGGTTAGGGTAAAGGTGAGTGATAGGGTTAGGGTTAGGGTTAGAGTTAGGTAAGGGTTAGGGTTAGGTTTAGTTTCAGGTTTAGGGTTAGGGTAAGGGTAAGTGTTAGTGTTAGGATTAGGGTTAGGGAAAGGGTTGGTTAAGGTTAGGGTTAGGGTTAGGTTTATTGTTAGTGTAAGGGTAAGGTTTATGGTTAGGGTTAGGTTTAGGTTTACGATTGGTGTTCAGGTTAGGGTTAGGGTTAGGGTAAGGGTGAGTGTTAGGGTTAGGGTTAGGGTTACAGTTAGGTAAGGGTTAGGGTTAGGGTTAGGGTTAGCGTTAGCGTTAGGGTAAGGTAAGGGTTAGGTTTAGGGTTAGGGTTAGGTTTAGGGTAAGGGTTAGGGTTAGGGTTAGCGTTAGGTTTAGGGTTAGGTTTAGGGTTAGGTTAAGGGTAAGGGTTAGGTTAGGGTTAGGGTTAGGGTCAGGGCAAGGGTAAGGGTTAGGATTAGGGTTACGGTTAGGGTTAAGGTTAGGGTTAGTGTTAGGATAAGAGTAAGGGTTAGATTTAGGGTTAGGGTTAGGGTTCGGGGTTAGGTTTAGGGTTAGGTTTAGGGTTAGTGTTAAGGTAAGGGTAAGGGTTAGGGTTAGGGTTAGGGTTAGGGTTAGGGTTAGCATTAAAGTTAGGGTTAGGGTTAGGGTAAGGCTAAGGGTTAGGGTTAGAGTTAGGGTTAGGGTAAGGTTAAGGGTCATGGAAAGGGTAAGGGTTAGGGTTAGGTTTAGGGTTAAGGTTAGGTTAACGATTAGGGTTAGGTTTGGGTTAGGGTAAGGGTTAGGTTTAGGTTTAGGGTTAGCATTAAAGTTAGAGTTAGGGTTAGGGTAAGGCTAAGGGTTAGGTTTAGGGTTAGGGTAAGGGTAAGGGTAACAGTTAGGGTTAGGGTTAGGGTTAGGGTAAGGGTAAGGCTTAGAGTTATGGTTAGTGTTAGGGTTAGGGTTAAGTTTAGGATTACGGTTAGGATTAGGATAAGGGTAAGGTTTAGGGTTAGGAGTTTGGGTTATGGTTAGGGTTAAGGTAAGGGTAAGGGTTAGGGTGAGGCTTAGGGGTTAGGTTTAGTGTTATGGTTAAGGTAAGGGTTAGGGATAGGGATAAGGTTAGGGTTAGGGTTAGGGTAAGGTTTAGGGTTAGGGTTAGGGTTAGGGTAAGGGTAAGGGTTAGGGTTAGAGTTAGGGTTAGGGTTAGCTTTACAGTTAGTGTTAGGGTTAGGTTTAGGGTTAGGGTAAGGGTTAGGGTTAGGTTTAGTTTTAGGTTTAGGGTTAGGGTAAGGGTAAGTGTTAGGGTTAGGATTAGGGTTAGGGAAAGGGTTGGTTAAGGTTAGGGTTAGGGTTTGGTTTATTGTTAGGGTAAGGGTAAGGTTTATGGTTAGGGTTAGGTTTAGGTTTAGGATTGGTGTTCAGGTTAGTGTTAGGGTTAGGGTAAGGGTGAGTGTTAGGGTTAGGGTTAGGGTTACAGTTAGGTAAGGGTTAGGGTTAGGGTTAGGGTTAGGGTTAGGGTTAGCGTTAGGGTAAGGTAAGGGTTAGGTTTAGGGTTAGGGTTAGGTTTAGGGTAAGGGTTAGGGTTAGGGTTAGCGTTAGGTTTAGGGTTAGGTTTAGGGTTAGGTTAAGGGTAAGGGTTAGGTTAGGGTTAGGGTTAGGGTTAGGGTCAGGGCAAGGGTAAGGGTTAGGATTAGGTTTACGGTTAGGGTTAAGGTTAGGGTTAGTGTTAGGATAAGAGTAAGGGTTAGGTTTAGGGTTAGGGTTAGGGTTCGGGGTTAGGGTTAGGGTTAGGTTTAGGGTTAGTGTTAACGTAAGGGTAAGGGTTAGGGTTAGGTTTAGGGTTAGGGTTAGGGTTAGGGTTAGCATTTAAGTGAGGGTTAGGGTTAGGGTAAAGCTAAGGGTTAGGGTTAGAGTTAGGGTTAGGGTAAGGCTAAGGGTCCTGGAAAGGTAAGGGTTAGGGTTAGGTTTAGGGTTAAGGTTAGGTTAACGATTAGGGTTAGGTTTGGGTTAGGGTAAGGGTTAGGTTTAGGTTTAGGGTTAGGATTAAAGTTAGGGTTAGGGTTAGGGTAAGGCTAAGGGTTAGGTTTAGGGTTAGGGTTAGGGTAAGGGTAACAGTTAGGGTTAGGGTTAGGGTTAGGTTTAGGGTTAGGGTTAGGGTAAGGGTAAGGGTTAGAGTTAGGGTTAGTGTTTGGATTAGGATTAAGTTTAGGATTAGGGTTAGGATTAGGATAAGGGTAAGGGTTAGGGTTAGGAGTTTGGGTTATGGTTAGGGTTAAGGTAAGGGTAAGGTTTAGGGTGAGGCTTAGGGGTTAGGTTTAGGGTTATGGTTAAGGTAAGGTTTAGGGATAGGGATAAGATTAGGGTTAGGGTTAGGGTAAGGTTTAGGGTTAGGGTTAGGGTTAGGGTAAGGGTAAGGGTTAGGGTTAGGGTTAGGTTTAGGGTTAGGTATAGGGTAAGAGTAAGGGTTAGGGTTAGGGTTAGGGTTAGGTTTAGGGTTAGGGTAAGGGTTAGTGTTAGGGTTAGGGTTAGGGTAAGGGTTATGGTTAGGATTAGGGTAAGAGTTAGGGTTAGGTTTAGGGTTGGGGATAAGGTTAGAGTTAGGGTTAGGGTAAGGTTAAGGATTAGAGTTATAGTTAGGGTAAGTGTTAGGGTAAGGTTTAGGGTTAAGGTTAGGTTTAGGGTTGGGGTTATGGTTAGGGTTAGGGTTAGGGTAAGGATTAGGGATAGGGTTAGGGTTAGGGTAAGGGTTAGGTTTAGGATTAGGGTTAGGGTAAGGGTAAGGGTTAGGGTTAGGGTTAGGGTTAAGTTTAGGGTTAGGGTTAGGTTTAGGGTAAGGGTTAGGGTTAGGGTTAGGGTAAGTGTTAGGATTAGGGTTAGGTTTAGGGTTAGAGGTAATGTTAGGGTTAGGGTTAGGGTAAGGGTTAGGGTTAGGGTTAGCGTTAGGGTTAGCATTAAGTTTAGGATTTGGGAAAGGATAAGGATTAGGGTTTGAGTTAGGGTTAGGGTAAGGGTAAGAGTTAGGATGAGGGTTACGGTTAGCGTTAAGTTTAGGGTTCGGGTTAGGGTAAGCGTAAGGGTAGGGTTAGGGATAGGGTTATGGTTGGGGTTAGGGAAAGGTAAATTTTAGGGTTAGGTTTTGGGTTAGGGTTAGGTTAAGGGTTTCTGTTAGGGTAAGGGTAAGGGTTAGGGTTAGGGTTAGGGATAGGTTTAGGGTTTGCGTTAAGGTTAGTTTTAGTTTTAAGGAAAGGGTAAGAATTAGGGTAAGGGTTAGGGGTTAGGGTTAGGGTTAGGGTTCGGGTTAGGGTAAGGGTTAGGGTTAGGGTTACAGTTAGCGTTACGGTAAGGGTAAGTGTTAGGGTTAGGTTTAGGGTTAGGGTTAGGATTATGGTAAGGGTAAGGGTTAGCGTTAGGTTTAGGGTTAGGTTTAGGGTTGAGGTTAAGGTTAGGGTTAGCGTTAGTGTTTGGGTAAAGGTTAGGGTTAGGTTTAGGGTAAGGTTTAGAGTTAGGGTTAGGATAAGGGTTAGGGTAAGGGTAAGGGTTAGGGTTAGGGTTAGGGTAAGGTTTAGAGTTAGGGTTAGGGTAAGGGTAAGTTTGAGGGATAGGGTGTGGGTTAGGTTAACGGTTAGGCTTAGGGTTAGCGTAAGTGTAAGGGTTAGCGGTAGTGTTAAGGTAAGTGTAAGTGTTAGGGTTAGGGTTAGGGTAAGGGTTAGGGTTAAGTTTAGGGTAAGTGTAAGGTTTAGGGTTAGGGTTAGTGTTAGGGTTAGGGTAGGGGTAAGGGTTAGCGTTAAGGTTAGGGTTAGGGTTAGGGTTAGTGTTAGGGCTATGGTAAGTGTTAGGGTTAGGGTAAGGGTTAGGGTTACAGTTAGGGTTAGGGTTATGGTTAGGGTAAGGGTAAGTGTTAGGGTTAGGGTTTAGGGTAAGGGTATGGGTTAGGGGTAGGGTTAGGGTTAGTGTTAGGGTTAGATTAAGGGTAAGTATTTGGGTTAGGCTTAGGTTTAGGGTTAGGGTAAGGGTAAGGGTTAGGGTTAGGGTTAGGGTTAGGATAAGGGGTAAGGTTAGGGGCTAGGTTTAGGTTTAGGGTTAGGGTTAGGGTAAGGGTTAGGGTTAGGGTTAGGGTAAGTGTTAGGGTTAGGGTTAGGATTAGGGTAAGGGTAAGTGTTAGGATCATGGTTAGGGTAAGGGTAAGTTTTAGGTTTAGGGTTAGGGTTTAAGTTAGGGTAAGGTTTGGGGTTAGGGTTAGGGGAAGGGTAAAGATTAGGGTTAGGGTTAGGGTTAGGGTTTGGGTAAGGGTAAAGGTTCGGGTTAGGGTTAGGGTTAGGTTTAGGTTTAGGGTTAGAGTTAGGGTAAGGGTAAGGGTTAGGGTTAAGGTTACGGTTAGGGTTAGGTTTAGGGTTAGGGTTAGGGTTAGTGTAAGTGTAAGGGTTAGGGTTAGAATTAGGTTTAGGGTTAGGGTAAGGGTTAGGGTTAGGGTTAGGGTTAGGTTTAGGGTTAGGTTTAGGTTAAGGGTTAGTGTAAGGGTAAGTGTTAGGGATAGTGTTAGGGTTAGGTTTACGGTTAGCCTTAGGGTTAGGGTAAGTGTAAGCGTTAGCGTTAGGGTTAAGGTAAGGGTAAGGGTTAGGGTTAGGGTAAGTGTAAGGTTTAGGGTTAGGTTTAGGGTAAGTGTAAGGTTTAGGATTAGGGTTAGGGTTAGGGTTAGGGTTAGAGTAAGGGTAAGTATTTGAGTTAGGCTTAGGGTTAGGGTTCTGGAAAGGGTATGGGTTAGGGTTAGGGTTAGGGAAAGGGTAAGGGTTAGGGTTAGGTTTAGGGTTGGGGTTAGGGTAAGGATTAACGTTAGGGTTGGGGTTAGGGTAAGGGTTAGGTTAGGTTTAGGGTTAGCATTAAAGTTAGGGTTAGGGTTAGGGTAAGGCTAAGGGTTAGGGTTAGAGTTAGGGTTAGGGTAAGTGTTAGGGTTAGGGTTAGGGTTAGGTTAGGTTTAGAGTTAGGGTTAGGGTAAGGGTAAGGGTTAGAGTTAGGGTTAGTGTTAGGGTTAGGGTTAAGTTTAGGATTAGGGTTAGGATTCAGATAAGGGTAAGGGTTAGGGTTAGTGTTAGGGTTAGGGGTTAGGTTTAGGGTTATGGTTAAAGTAAGGGTAAGGTTTAGGGTAGGGTTAGGGGTTAGGTTTAGGGTTATGGTTAAGGTAAGGGTAAGGTATAGGGAAAGTGTTAGGGTTAGGGTTAGGATAAGGTTTAGGGTTAGGGTTGGGGTTAGTGTTAAGGTAAGGGTAATGGATAGGGATAGGGTTATGGTTAGGGTTAGGGTAAGATTTAGAGTTAGGAGTTAGGGTTAGGGTTAGGGTAAGGGAAAGTGTTAGGGTTAGGGTTAGGGTTAGGTTTAGGGTTAGGGTTAGGGTAAGGTTAAGGGTTAGGATTAGGGTTAGGGTTAGGTTTACAGTTTTACAGTTAGGGTTAGGGTTAGGTTTAGGGTTAGGGTAAGGGTTAGGTTTAGGGTTAGGGTTAGGGTTAGGGTAAGGGTAAGTGTTAGTGTTAGGGTTAGGGTTATGGTAAGGGTAAGGGTTTGGGTTAGGGTTAGGGGTGAGTAAGGGTAAGTATTTGGTTTAGGCTTAGGGTTAGGGTTAGGGTAAGGGTAAATGTTAGGGTTAGGGTTAGGGTTAGGGAAAGTGTAAGGTTTAGGATTAGGGTTAGGGTTAGGTGTTAGGGGTAGTATTATGGTTAGGTTTAGGGTTAGGGTTAGGATAAGGGTAAGGGTTAGGTTTAGGGTTTGGTTTAGGGTTAGGTTTGGGGTTAGGGTTAGGGTAAGAGTAAGGGTTAGGGTTAGGTTTAGGGTTAGTGTTAAAGTTAGGGTTAGTTTAGGGTTAGGGTTGGGGTTAGGGTAAGGCTAAGGGTAGGGTTAGGGTTAGGGTTAAGCTTAGGGTTAGGGTTAGAGTTAGGGTTAGGGTAAGGGTTAGGGTTAGGGTTAGGGTAAGGGTTAGGGTTAGGGTTAGGGTTAGAGTGAGGGATAGAGTTAGGGTAAGGGTAAGGGTTAGGGTTAGGTTTAGGGTTAGGGTTAGGGTAAGGATTAGGGTTAGGGTTGGTGTTAGGGTACGGGTTAGGGTTAGGTTTAGGGTTAGCATTAAAGTTAGGTTTAGGGTTAGGGTAAGGCTAAGGGTTAGGGTTAGAGTTAGGGTTAGGGTAAGGTTAAGGGTCATGGAAAGGGAAAGGGTTACGGTTAGGTTTAGGGTTAAGGTTAGGTTAACGATTAGGGTTAGGGTTGGGTTAGGGTAAGGGTTAGGTTTAGGTTTAGGGTTAGCATTAAAGTTAGGGTTAGGGTTAGGGTAAGGCTAAGGGTTATGGTTAGAGTTAGTGTTAGGGTAAGGGTAACAGTTAGGGTTAGGGTTAGGGTTAGGTTTAGGGTTAGTGTTAGGGTAATGGTAAGGGTTAGAGTTAGGGTTAGTGTTAGGGTTAGGGTTAAGTTTAGGATTAGGGTTAGGATTAGGATAAGGGCAAGGGTTAGGGTTACGAGTTTGCGTTATGGTTAGGGTTAAGGTAAGGGTAAAGGTTAGGGTGAGGCTTAGGGGTTAGGTTTAGGGTTATGGTTAAGGTAATGGTTAGGGATAGGGATAAGGTTAGGGTTAGGGTTAGGGTAAGGTTTAGGGTTAGGGTTAGGGTTAGGGTAAGGGTAAGGGTTAGGGTTAGGGTTAGGGTTAGGGTTAGGTTTAGGGTTAGGAATAGGGTAAGAGTAAGGGTTAGGGTTAGGGTTAGGGTTAGCTTTACAGTTAGGTTTAGGGTTAGGTTTAGGGTTAGGGTAAGAGTTAGGTTTAGGGTTAGCATTAGGGTAAGGGTTAGGGTTAGGATTAGGGTTAGGGTTAGGGAAAGTGTAAGAGTTAGGATTAGGGTTAGGGTTAGGGTTAGCTGTTAGGGTTAGGGTTAGGGTTAGGTTTAGGGTTAGGGTTAGGGTAAGGGTAAGGGTAAGGGTTAGGGTTAGGGTTAGGGTTAGGGAAAGTGTAAGGTTTAGGATTAGGGTTAGGGTTAGGTGTTAGGGGTAGTATTACCATTAGGTTTAGGGTTAGGGTTAGGATAAGGGTAAGGGTTAGGTTTAGGGTTTGGTTTAGGGTTAGGTTTGGGGTTAGGGTTAGGGTAAGAGTAAGGGTTAGGGTTAGGTTTAGGGTTAGTGTTAAATTTAGGGTTAGTTTAGGGTTAGGGTTGGGGTTAGGGTAAGGGTAAGGGTAGGGTTAGGGTTAGGGTTAAGCTTAGGGTTAGGGTTAGGGTTAGGGTAAGGGTTAGGGTTAGGGTTAGGGTAAGGGTTAGGGTTAGGGTTAGGGTTAGGTTTAGAGTGAGGGATAGGGTTAGGGTTAGGTTTAGGGTTAGTGTTAAGGTAAGGGTAAAGGTTAGGGTTAGGGTTAGGGTAAGGGTAAGGGTTAGGGTTAGGTTTAGGGTTAGTGTTAAATTTAGGGTTAGTTTAGGGTTAGGGTTGGGGTTAGGGTAAGGGTAAGGGTAGGGTTAGGGTTAGGGTTAAGCTTAGGGTTAGGGTTAGGGTTAGGGTAAGGGTTAGGGTTAGGGTTAGGGTAAGGGTAAGGTATAGGTTAGGTCTAATGTTGGGGTTAAAGTTAGGGTTAGGGTTAGGGTAAGGGTAAGGGTTAGATTTAGGGTTAGCATTAAGGTTAGGGTTAGGGTTAGGGTTAGGGTTGGGTTTAGGTTTAGGTTTAGGGTCAGGGCAAGGGTAAGGGTTAGGATGAGGGTTACGGTTAGGGTTAAGGTTAGGGTTAGTGTTAGGATAAGAGTAAGGGTTAGGTTTAGGTTTAGGTTTAGGGTTAGGGTTAGGGGTTAGGGTTAGGTTTAGGGTTAGTGTTAAGGTAAGGGTAAAGGTTAGGGTTAGGGTTAGGGTTAGGGTTAGGGTAACAGTAAGGTTTAGGGTTAGGGGTTAGGGTTAAGGTTAAGGTTAGGGTTAATTTAAGGGTAAGGGTTAGGTTTAGGGTTAGGGTTTGGGTTAGGGTTAGGGTAAAGGTTAGGGTTAGGGTTAGGGTTTGGGTTAGGGTAACAGTAAGGTATAGGGTTAGGGGTTAGGGTTAAGGTTAAGTTTAGGGTTAAGGTAAGGGTAAGGGTTAGGTTTAGGGTTAGGGTTTGGGTTAGGGTTAGAGTAAAGGTTAGAGTTAAGGTTCAGGTTAGGGTTTGGTTTAGGGTTAGGGTTAGGTAAAGTTTAGGATTAGGGTTAGGTTTAGGTTTAGGATTAGGTTTAGGGTTAGGGTTACGGTAAGGGTAAGGGTTAAGGATAGGTTTAGGGTTAGCTTTAGATTTAGGGTAAGGGTTAGGGTTAGGTTTAGGGTTAGGGTTAGGTTTAGGGTTGGGGTTAGGGTAAGAGTGAGGGTTAGGGTTAGGGTTAGGGCTAGGTTTAGGGTTGGCGGTAAGGTTACGGTTAGGGTTAGGGTAAGGGTAAGGGTTAGGGTTAGGGTAAGGATTAGGGTTAGGGTTAGGGTTAGGTTTAGGGTTAGGCTTATGGTAAGGGTAAGTGTCAAGGGCTAGGGTTAGGTTTAGGGTTAAGGTTAGGTTTACCATTAGGGTAAGGGTAATGGTTAGGGTTAGGGTAAGGGTTAGGGTTAGGGGTTAGGGTTAGGGTTAGGGTAAGGGTTAGGGTTATGGTAAGGGTTAGGGTAAGCGTTAGGGTTGGGTTGGGGTTACGGTAAGGGTAAGTGTTAGACGTAGGGTTAGGGTTAGGGTTAGGGTAAGTTTTAGGTTTAGGGTTAGGGTTATGTTTAGGGTTGGGGTGAAGTTTAGGGTTAGGGTTAGGTTAATGGTAAGCGTTAGGGTTAGGGTTAGGGTAAGTGTTAAGGTTAGGGATAGGGTTAGAATTAGGGTAAGGGTAAGGGTAACGGTTAGGGTTAGGGTTAGGGTTAGGGGTTAGGGTTAGGGTTAGGGTTAGGGTTAGGTTTAGGGTTAGGATTATGGTAAGGGTTAGGGTTAGGGTTAGGTTTAGGTTTAGGTTTAGGTTTAGGGTTAGGGTAAGGGTAAGTGTTAGGGTTAGGATTAGGGTTAGGGAAAGGGTTGGTTAAGGTTAGGGTTAGGGTTAGGTTTATTGTTAGGGTACGGGTAAGGTTTATGGTTAGGGTTATGTTTAGGTTTAGGATTGGTGTTCAGGTTAGGGTTAGGGTTAGGGTAAAGGTGAGTGTTACGGTTAGGGTTAGGGTTAGAGTTAGGTAAGGGTTAGGGTTAGGTTTAGTTCTAGGTTTCGGGTTAGGGTAAGGGTGAGTGTTAGGGTTAGGATTAGGGTTAGGGAAAGGGTTGGTTAAGGTTAGGGTTAGGGTTAGGTTTATTGTTAGGGTACGGGTAAGCTTTATGGTTAGGGTTAGGTTTAGGTTTAGGATTGGTGTTCAGGTTAGGGTTAGGGTTAAGGTAAAGGTGAGTGTTAGGGTTAGGGTTAGGGTTAGAGTTAGGTAAGGGTTAGGGTTAGGTTTAGTTTTAGGTTTAGGGTTAGGGTAAGGGTAAGTGTTAGGGTTAGGATTAGGGTTAGGGAAAGGGTTGGTTAAGGTTAGGGTTAGGGTTAGGTTTATTGTTAGGGTACGGGTAAGGTTTATGGTTACGGTTAGGTTTAGGTTTAGCATTGGTGTTCAGGTTAGGGTTAGGGTTAGGGTAAAGGTGAGTGATAGGGTTAGGGTTAGGGTTAGAGTTAGGTAAGGGTTAGGGTTAGGTTTAGTTTCAGGTTTAGGGTTAGGGTAAGGGTAAGTGTTAGTGTTAGGATTAGGGTTAGGGAAAGGGTTGGTTAAGGTTAGGGTTAGGGTTAGGTTTATTGTTAGGGTAAGGGTAAGGTTTATGGTTAGGGTTAGGTTTAGGTTTACGATTGGTGTTCAGGTTAGGGTTAGGGTTAGGGTAAGGGTGAGTGTTAGGGTTAGGGTTAGGGTTACAGTTAGGTAAGGGTTAGGGTTAGGGTTAGGGTTAGCGTTAGCGTTAGGGTAAGGTAAGGGTTAGGTTTAGGGTTAGGGTTAGGTTTAGGGTAAGGGTTAGGGTTAGGGTTAGCGTTAGGTTTAGGGTTAGGTTTAGGGTTAGGTTAAGGGTAAGGGTTAGGTTAGGGTTAGGGTTAGGGTCAGGGCAAGGGTAAGGGTTAGGATTAGGGTTACGGTTAGGGTTAAGTTTAGGGTTAGTGTTAGGATAAGAGTAAGGGTTAGATTTAGGGTTAGGGTTAGGGTTCGGGGTTAGGTTTAGGGTTAGGTTTAGGGTTAGTGTTAAGGTAAGGGTAAGGGTTAGGGTTAGGGTTAGGGTTAGGGTTAGCATTAAAGTTAGGGTTAGGGTTAGGGTAAGGCTAAGGGTTAGGGTTTGAGGTAGGGTTAGGGTAAGGTTAAGGGTCATGGAAAGGGTAAGGGTTAGGGTTAGGTTTAGGGTTAAGGTTAGGTTAACGATTAGGGTTAGGTTTGGGTTAGGGTAAGGGTTAGGTTTAGGTTTAGGGTTAGCATTAAATTTAGAGTTAGGGTTAGGGTAAGGCTAAGGGTTAGGTTTAGGGTTAGGGTAAGGGTAAGGGTAACAGTTAGGGTTAGGGTTAGGGTTAGGGTTAGGGTTAGGGTAAGGGTAAGGGTTAGAGTTATGGTTAGTGTTAGGGTTAGGGTTAAGTTTAGGATTACGGTTAGGATTAGGATAAGGGTAAGGGTTAGGGTTAGGAGTTTGGGTTATGGTTAGGGTTAAGGTAAGGGTAAGGGTTAGGGTGAGGCTTAGGGGTTAGGTTTAGTGTTATGGTTAAGGTAAGGGTTAGGGATAGGGATAAGGTTAGGGTTAGGGTTAGGGTAAGGTTTAGGGTTAGGGTTAGGGTTAGGGTAAGGGTAAGGGTTAGGGTTAGAGTTAGGGTTAGGGTTAGCTTTACAGTTAGTGTTAGGGTTAGGTTTAGGGTTAGGGTAAGGGTTAGGGTTAGGTTTAGTTTTAGGTTTAGGGTTAGGGTAAGGGTAAGTGTTAGGGTTAGGATTAGGGTTAGGGAAAGGGTTGGTTAAGGTTAGGGTTAGGGTTTGGTTTATTGTTAGGGTAAGGGTAAGGTTTATGGTTAGGGTTAGGTTTAGGTTTAGGATTGGTGTTCAGGTTAGTGTTAGGGTTAGGGTAAGGGTGAGTGTTAGGGTTAGGGTTAGGGTTACAGTTAGGTAAGGGTTAGGGTTAGGGTTAGGGTTAGGGTTAGGGTTAGGGTTAGCGTTAGGGTAAGGTAAGGGTTAGGTTTAGGGTTAGGGTTAGGTTTAGGGTAAGGGTTAGGGTTAGGGTTAGCGTTAGGTTTAGGGTTAGGGTTAGGGTTAGGTTAAGGGTAAGGGTTAGGTTAGGGTTAGGGTTAGGGTTAGGGTCAGGGCAAGGGTAAGGGTTAGGGTTAGGGTTAGGGTTAGGTTTAGGGTTAGGAATAGGGTAAGAGTAAGTGTTAGGGTTAGGGTTAGGGTTAGCTTTACAGTTAGGTTTAGGGTTAGGGTAAGGGTTAGGTTTAGGGTTAGCATTAGGGTAAGGGTTAGGGTTAGGATTAGGGTTAGGCTTAGGGAAAGTGTAAGAGTTAGGATTAGGGTTAGGGTTAGAGTTAGCTGTTAGGGTTAGGGTTAGGGTTAGGTTTAGGGTTAGGGTTAGGGTAAGGGTAAGGGTTAGGGTTAGGGTTTGGTTTAGGGTGAGGTTTAGGGTTAGGGTTAGGGTAAGGGTAAAGGTTACGGTTAGGTTTAGGGTTAGGGTTAAAGTTAGGGTTAATTTAGGGTCAGGGTTAGGGTTAGGATAAGGTTAAGGGTGAGGGTTAGGGTTAGGTTTAAGCTTAGGGTTAGGGTTAGGGTTAGGGTTAGGGTAAGGGTTAGGGTTAGGGTTAGAGTGAGGGTTAGTGTTAGGGTAAGGGTAAGGGTTAGAGTTAGGTTTAGGGTTACGGATAGGGTAAGGATTAGGGTTAGGGTTGGGGTTATGGTTAGGGTTAGGGTTAGGGTAGGGGTTAGGGTTAGGGTTAGGGTAAGAGTTAGGGTAAGGGTTAGGGTTGGGGTTAGGGTTAGGGTTAGCGTTAGGGTAAGGTAAGGGTTAGGGAAAGGGTAAGGGTTAGGGTTAGGTTTAGGTTTAGGGTCAGGGTAAGGATTAGGGTTAGGGTTTGGGTTAGGGTAAGAGTTAGGGTTAGGTTTAGGGTTAGCATTAAAGTTAGGGTTAGGGTAAGGCTAAGGGTTAGGGTTAGGGTTAGGGTTATGGTTAGGGTTAGGGTTAGGGTAGGGGTTAGGGTTAAGGTTAGGGTAAGAGTTAGGGTAAGGGTTAGGGTTAGGGTTAGCGTTAGGGTAAGGTAAGGGTTAGGTTTAGGGTTAGGGTTAAGTTTAGGGTAAGGGTTAGGGTTAGGGTTAGCGTTAGGTTTAGGGTTAGGTTTAGGGTTAGGTTAAGGGTAAGGGTTAGGGTTCGGGTTATTGTTAGGGTAAGGTTTAGGGTTAGGGTTAGGTTTAGGTTTAGGGTTAGGTTCAGGGCAAGGGTAAGGGTTAGGATTAGGGTTACGGTTAGGGTTAAGGTTAGGGTTAGTGTTAGGATAAGAGTAAGGGTTAGATTTAGGGTTAGGGTTAGGTTTCGGGGTTAGGGTTAGGGTTAGGTTTAGGGTTAGTTTTAAGGTAAGGATAAGGGTTAGGGTTAGGGTTAGGGTTAGGGTAACAGTAAGGTTTAGGGTTAGGGTTAGGGTTAAGGTTAGGGTTAGTGTTAAGGTAAGGGTAAGGATTAGGTTTAGGGTTAGGGTTTGGGTTAGGGTAAAGGTTAGGGTTAAGGTTCAGGTTAGGGTTTGGTTTAGGGTTAGGGTTAGGGTTAGGTAAAGTTTAGGATTAGGGTTAGGTTTAGGTTTATGGTTAGGGTTTTGGTTAGGGTTACGGTAAGGGTTAGGCTTAAGGATACGTTTAGGGTTAGCGTTAGATTTAGGGTAAGGGTAGGGTTAGGTTTAGGGTTAGGGGTAGGGTAAGGGTGAGGGTTAGGGTTAGGGTTAGGGCTAGGTTTAGGGTTGGCGGTAAGGGTAGGGTTAGGGTGAGGGTAAGGGTAAGGGTTAGGGTTAGGGTAAGGATTAGGGTTAGGGTTAGGGTTAGGTTTAGGGTTAGGTTTATGGTAAGGGTAAGTGTCAAGGGCTAGGATTAGGGTTAGGGTTAAGGTTAGGTTTAGCGTTAGGGTAAGGGTAATGGTTAGGGTTAGGGTTAGGTTTAGGGTAAGGGTTAGGGTTAGGGGTTAGGGTTAGGGTTAGGGTGAGGGTAAGGGTTAGGGTTAGGGTAAGGGTTAGGGTAAGGGTTAGGGTTAGGGTTGGGGTTACGGTAAGGGTAAGTGTTAGACTTAGGGTTAGGGTTAGGGTTAGGGTAAGTTTTAGGTTTAGGGTTAGGGTTATGTTTAGGGTTGAGGTTAAGGTTAGGGTTAGGGTTAGGTTAAGGGTAAGCGTTAGGGTTAGGGTTAGGGTAAGTGTTAGGGTTAGGGTTAGGGTTGGAATTAGGGTAAGGGTAAGGGTAACTGTTAGGGTTAGGGTTAGGTTTAGGGGTTAGGGTTAGGGTTAGGGTTAGGTTTAGGATTAGCCTTAGTTTAAGTGTTAGGGTTAGGTTTAGGTTTACGTTTAGGGTTAGGGTAAGGGTAAGTGTTAGGGTTAGGATTAGGGTTAGGGAAAGGGTTGGTTAAGGTTATGGTTAGGGTTAGGTTTATTGTTAGGGTAAGGGTAAGGTTTATGGTTAGGGTTAGGTTTAGGTTTAGGATGGTGTTCATGTTAGGGTTAGGGTTAGGGTAAGGGTAAGTGTTAGGGTTATGGTTAGGGTTAGAGTTAGGTAAGGGTTAGGGTTAGGTTTAGGGTTAGGCTTAGGGTAAGGGTTAGGGTTAGGTTTAGGTTTAGGTTTAGCGTTAGGGTAAGGGTAAGTGTTAGGGTTAGGATTAGGGTTAGGGAAAGGGTTGGTTAAGGTTAGGGTTAGGGTTAGGTTTATTGTTAGGGCAAGGGTAAGGTTCATGGTTAGGGTTAGGTTTAGGTTTAGGATTGGTGTTCAGGTTGGGGTTAGGGTTAGGGTAAGGGTGAGTGTTAGGGTTAGGGTTAGGGTTAGAGTTAGGTATGGGTTAGGGTTAGGGTTAGGGTTAGGGTTAGCGTTAGGGTAAGGTAAGGGTTAGGATTAGGGTTAGGGTTAGGTTTAGGGTTAGGGTAAGGGTAAGGGTTAGGGTTAGGGTTAGCGTTAGTTTAGGGTAGGTTTAGGGTTAGGTTAAGGGTAAGGGTTAGGGTTCGGGTTATTGTTAGGGTAAGGGTTAGGGTTAAGTTTAGGGTTAGGGTTAGGTTTAGGGTTTGGGAAAGGGTGAGGTTTAGGGTTGGGGTAAGGGTTAGGGTTAGGGTTAGGGTTAGGTTAGGGTTAGGGTTAGGGTAAGGGTAAGTGTTAGGGTTAGGGTTAAGTTAGGTTAGTTAGCGTTAGGTTAAGGGTAAGGGTTAGAGTTAGGGTTAGTGTTAGGGTAAGGTTAGGGTTTGGCGTTAGGGTTAGGGAAAGGTTTATGGTTAGGGTTAGGGTTAGGGTAAGGTTAAGTGTTAGTGTTAGGGTTATTGTTATGGTAAGGGTAAGGGTTAGGGTTAGGGTTTGGGTTAGGGTTAGGGTTAGGGTTAATGTAAGGTTAAGTATTTGGTTTAGGCTTAGGTTTAGGGTTAGGGTAAGGGTGAGGGTAAGTGTTAGGGTTAGGGTTAGGGTTAGGGAAAGTGTAAGGGTTAGGATTAGGGTTAGGGTAGGTGTTAGGGTTAGGGTTAGGGTTAGGTTTAGGGTGAGGGTTAGGGTAAGGGTAAGGGTTAGGGTTAGGTTTTGGTTTAGGTTTAGGTTTAGTGTTAGGGTTTTGGTAAGAGTAAGGGTTAGGTTTAGGTTTAGGGTTAGGGTTAAAGTTAGGGTGAGTTTAGGGTTAGGGTTAGGGTTAGGGTTAGGGTAAGGCTAAGGGTTAGGGTTAGGGTTAGGGTTAAGCTTAGGGTTAGGGTTAGGGTCAGGGTTAGGGTAAGGGTTAGGGTTAGGTTTAGGATTAGCATTAAAGTTAGGGTTAGGTTAAGGCTAAGGGTTAGGGTTAGAGTTAGGGTTAGGGTAAGGGTAAGGGTTAGGGTTAGAGTAAGGGTTAGAGTTATGGTTAGGGTTAAGTTTAGGATTAGGTTTATGATTAGAATAAGTGTAAGGGTTAGGGTTAGGGGTTAGGTTATGGTTAGGGTTAAGGTAAGGTTAAGGGTTAGGTTTAGTGTTAGGGGTTATTTTTAGGGTTATGGTTAAGGTAATGGTAAGGGATAGGGAGAGGGTTAGGGTTAGGGTTAGGATAAGTTTTGGGGTTAGGGTTAGGGTTATGGTTAAGGTAAGGAAAATGGATAGGGATATGGTTAGGGTTAGGGTTAGGGTAAGGTTTAGGTTTAGGGTTAGGGTTAGGGTTAGAGTAAGGGTAAGGGTGTAGGGTTAGGGTTAGTGTTAGGGTTAGGTTTAGGGTTAGGTTAGGGTAAGGGTAAGGGTTAGGGTTAGGGTTAAGGTTAGGTTTACACTTAGGTTTACTGTTAGGTTTAGGGTTAGGGTAAGGGTTAGGTTTAGGGTTAGGGTAAGGGTAAGGGTAAGGGTTATGGTTAGGGTTAGGGTAAGGGTTAGGGAAAGGGCTAGGGTAAGGTTTACGGGTTAGGGTAAGGGTTAGGGTCAGGGTTAGGGTAAGGGTAAGGTTTAGGTTAGGTTTAGTGTTGGGGTTAAAGTTAGGGTTAAGGTTAGGCTAAGGGTTTGGGTTAGATTTAGGATTAGGGTAAGGGTAAGGGTTAGGGTTAAGTTTAGGGTTAGGGTTAGGGTTAGGTTTACGGGTTAGGGTTAGGTTTAGGATTAGGGTAAGGGCTAGGGTTTGGGTTAGGTAAGGTTAAGTGTTAGGGTTTGGTTTAGGGTTAGGTTTAGGGTTAGGATTAGGGTAAGGGTAAGGGTTAGAGTTAGGGTTAGTGTTAGGGTTAGGGTTAAGTTTAGGATTAGGGGTAGGATTAGAATAAGTGTAAGTGTTAGGGTTAGGGGTTAGGTTTAGGGTTAGGGTTAAGGTAAGGGTAAGGGTTAGGGTTAGTGTTAGGGGTTATTTTTATTGTTATGGTTAAGGTAAGGGTAAGGGATAGGGAGAGGGTTAGGGTTAGGGTTTAGGGTTAGGGTAAGGGTTAGGGTTAGGGTTAGGGTAAGGGTAAGGGGTAAGTTTAGGGTTAGGGTTAGGGTTAGGGTTAGGGTTAGGGTTAGGGTAGGGGCTAGGGTTTGGGTTAGGTAAGGTTAAGTGTTAGGGTTAAGGTTAGTGTTAGGGTTAGGGTAAGGGTAAGCATTAGGGTTATGATTAGGG
>NW_028327573.1:20000-22500 GCF_031878675.1 Megascapheus bottae | reverse complement strand
GTTAGGGTTAGGGTTACGGTTAAGAAAAGGGAAAGGGTTAGGGTTAGGTTTAGGGTAAGGGTTAGGGTTATGGTCAGGGTTAGGGTTAGGTTTAGGGTTAGGGTTAGGGTTAGGGTAAAGGTTAGGGTTAGGATTAGGATTAGGGGGGGGGGGGGGGGGGGGGGGGGGGGGGGGGGGGAGGGGGGGGGGGGGGTTAGGGTAGGGTAAGGGTGAGGTTTAGAGTTAGGGTTAGGGTTAGGGTAAGCGTTAGGGTTAGGGTGAGCATTAAGGTTAGGGTTAAGGTTAGGGTAAGGGTAAGGGTTAGGGTTAGGGTTAGGGTTACGGTAAAGGTTAGGGTTAAGATTAGGGTTAGGTTTAGGGTTAGGGTTAGGGTTAGGGTTAGGGTTAGGATTAGGGTTAGGGTAAGGTTTAGGGTTAGGGTTAGGGTTAGAGTTATTTTTAGGGTTAGGGTTAGTGTAAGGGTAAGGGTTAGGGTTAGGGTTAGGGTTAGGGTTAGGATTAGGGTTAGGGTAAGGTTTAGGGTTTGGGTTAGGGTTAGAGTTAGGTTTGGGGTTAGGGTTAGTGTAAGGGTAAGGGTTAGGGTTAGGGTTAGGGTTAAGGTTAGGGTTAGGGTTAGGGTTAGGTTTAGGGTAAGGGTAAGGTTTAGGGTTAGGGTTAGGGTTAGGGAAAGGGTAAGAGTTAGGGTTAGGGTTAGGGTTAGAGTTAGGGTAAGGATTAGGGTTAGGGTTAGGGTAAGGGTTAGGGTTAGGGTTAGGGATAGGGTTAGCATTAAAGTTAGGGTTAGGGTTAGGGTAAGGGTAAGGGTTAGGTTTAGAGTGAGGGTGAGGGTAAGGGTAAGGGTTAGGGTTAGGTTTAGGGTTAGGGCTAGGTTTAGGGTTAGGGTTAAGGTAAGGGTAAGGATTAGAGTTAGGTTTAGGGTTAGGGTTAGGGTTAGGGTTAGGGTTAGGGTAAGGGTTAGGGTTAGGGTTAGGGTTAGGGTAAGGGTAAGGGTAAGGGTTAGGTTTAGGGTTAGGTTTAGGGTTAGGGTTAGGGTTAGGGTTAGGGTTAGGGTAAGGATTAGGGTTAGGTTTAGGATTAGGGTTAGGTTTCGGGTCAGGGTTAGGTTCAGGGTAAGGGTTAGGATAGGGTTTGGTTTAGGGTTAGGTTTAGGGTTAGGGTTAGGGTAAGGGTAAATGTTAGGTTAGGGTTATGGTTAGGGTGAAAGTTAGGGTTAGGGTTAGGGTAAGGTTTAAGGTTAGGGTTAGGGTTAGGATTCGGGTTAGGGTAAGGTTTAGTGTTAGGGTTAGGGTTAGAGTTAGGTTTAGGGTTATGGTTAGTGTAAGGGTAAGGGTTAGGTTTAGGGTTAGGGTAAAGTTTAGGGTTAGGGTTAGGGTTAGCATTAAAGTTAGGGTTAGGGTTGGGGTAAGAGTAAGGGTTAGGTTTAGAGTGAGGGTTAGGGTAAGGGTAAGGATTAGGGTTAGGGTTAGGGTTAGAGTTAGGTTTAGGGTTAGGGTTAGGGTAAGGGTAAGGATTAGAGTTAGGGTTAGTGTTAGGGTTAGGGTTAAGTTTAGGGTTAGGGTTAGGATAAGGGTAAGGGTTAGGGTTAGGGGTTGGGTTTAGGGTTAGGGTAAGGGTAAGGGCTATGGTTAGTGTTAGGGTTAGGTTTTAGGGTTAGGGTTATGGTTAAGCTAATGGTAAGGGATAGGGATAGGGTTAGCGTTAGGTTAGGCTAAGATTTAGGGTTAGGGTTAGGGTTAGGGTTATGGTTAAGGTAAGGGTAAGAGATAGGAATACGGTTAGGGTTCGGGTTATGGTAAGGTTTAGGTTTACGGTTAGGTTTCGGGTTAGTGTAAGGGTTAGGGTGATGTTTAGGGTTAGGGTTAGGTTTAGGGTTAGGGTTAGGTTAAGGGTAAGGGTTAGGGTTAGGGTTAGGGTTAGGTTAGGGTTAGGGTTAGGGCTAGCTTTAGGGTTAGGGTTAGGGTAAGGGTTAGGGTTAGGGTTAGGGTAAGGTTTAGGGTTAGGGTTAGGGTAAGATTTAGGGTTAGGGTTAGGGTTAGGGTTAGGTTTAGGGTTAGGGTAAGGGTAAGGGATAGGGTTAGGTTTAGGGTTATTGTTAGGTGTAGGGTTAGGGTTAGGGTAAGTTTCAGGGTTAGGTTTAAGGTTAGGGTTAGGTTTAGGTTTAGGTTTAGAGTTAGTGCTAGGGTAAGGGTTAGGGTTACGGTAGGGGTTAGGGTTAGGGTTGGGGTTAGGGTTAGGATTAGTGTAAGGTTTATGGTTAGGTTTAGTGTTGGGGTTAAGTTTAGGGTTAGGGTTAGGTTAAGGGTAAGGGTTAGGGTTAGGGTTAGGTTTAGGGTAAGTGTTAGGGTTAGGATTAGGGTTAGTGTAAGGGTAAGGGTTAAGTTTAGTGTTAGGGTTAGATTTAGGGGTTAGGGTTAGGGTTAGGTTTAGGGCTAGGGTTAGGGTAATTGTTAGGTTTTGGGTTAATGTAAGGTTAAGTGTTAGGGTTAGGATTAGGGTTAGG
>NW_028327573.1:0-15000 GCF_031878675.1 Megascapheus bottae | reverse complement strand
TAGGCTTAGGGTTCGTGTAAGGGTAAGGGTAAGGGCTAAGTTTAGGGTTAGGGTTTGGGTTAGGATTAGGTTTAGGGTTAGGGTTAGGGTAAGGGTTAAGGTTACGGTTAGAATTAGGTTTAGGTTTAGGTTTAGGGTTAGGGGTAGGGTTAGCGTAAGTGTAAGGGTTAGGGTTACGGTTATGGTTAGGGGTTAGGGTTAAAGTTAGGGTTTGGTTTAGGGTTAGGATAAGGGTAAGGGTTAGGGTTAGGGTTTGGGTTAGGATTAGGTTTAGGCTTAGGGTTAGGGTAAGGGTAATTTTTATTGTTAGGGTTAGGGTAAGTTTTAGGGTTAGGGTAAGTGTTAGGGTTAGCGTTAGGGTAAGGGTAAGGGTTAGGGTTAGTGTTAGGGTCTGATTTGGGTTGGGGTTAAGTTTTGTGTTAGGGTTATGGTAAGGGTTAGGGTTAGGTTTAGGGTAAGCGTTAATGTTAGGGTGAGCATTAAGGTTAGGGTTAGGGATAGGGTAATGGTAAGGGTTAGGGTTAGGGTTAGGGGTTAGGGTTAGGGTTACGTTTAGGATTAGGGTTAGGGTAAGGGTAAGGGTAAGCGTTAGGGTTAGGGTTAGGATTAGGGTTAGGTTTAAGGTAAGGGTGATGTTTAGTGTTAGGGTTAGGGTTAGGTTTATGGTAAGTGTTAGGATTAGGGTGAGCCTTAAGGTTAGGGTTAGGGTTAGTGTAAGGGTAACGGTTAGGGTTAGGGTTAGGGTTGGGGTTAGGGTTAGGGTTACGTATAGTGCTAGTGTTAGGGTTAGGGTAAGGGTTAGGTTTAGAGATAGGGCTAGGGTTTGGTTTAGGTTTAGGGTTTGGGCAAGGGTAAGGTTTAGGATTAGGGTTAGGGTTAGGGTTAGGGTTAAGGTTAGGGTTAGGATAAGGGTAAGGGTTATGTTTCGGGTTAGGGCTAGGGTTAGGGGTTAGGGTTAGGGTTAGTGTTAGGGTTAAGGTAAGCGTAAGGGTTTGGGTTAGGGTTAGGGTTAGTTTTAGGATAACGGTAAGGTTCAGGGTTAGGTTTAGTGTTAGGGTTTAGGGTTAAGGTTAGGGTTAGGGTTAAGGTAAGGGTAAGGTTTAGGGTTAGGGTTAGGGTTAGGGTAAGGGTTAGGGTTAAGTTCAGGGTTAGGGTTAGGTTTAGGGTTAGGGTTAGGGTTAGGGTAAAGGTTAGGGTTAGGGTTAGGGTTAGGATTAGGATTAGGGTGAGGGTTAGGGTAAAGGTAAGTGTTAGGTTTAGGGTTTAGGCTAGGTTTAGGGTTGGCGTTAAGGTTAGGGTTAGGGTTAAGGTAAGGGTAAGTGTTAGGGTTAGGGAAGGGTTACGATTAGGGTTAGGGTTAGGGTTAGGTTAGGGTTATGGTTAGGATAAGGGTAAGTGTTAGGGTTAGGTTGAGGGTTAGGGTTATGGTTAGGGTGAGCATTAGGGTAAGGGTAAGGGTTAGGGTCAGGGTTAGGATTAGGGTAAGGGTTAGGGTTAGGGCTGGGGTTACGGTAAGGGTAAGTGTTAGGGTTAGGGGTAGGGTTAGGGTTAGGGTAAGGGTAAGGGTTAGGGTTATTGTTAGGGTTAGGTTTAGGGTTGAGGGTAAGGTTAGGGTTAGGGTTAGGGTAAGGGTAAGGGTAGAGTTAGGGTTAGGGTTAGGGTAATTGTTAGGGTTAGGGTTTGGTTAGGGTAAGGGTAAGGGTTAGGTTAGGGTTAGGGGTTAGGGTTAGGTTAAGGTTAGGGTTAGGGTAAGGGTAAGGGTTATGGTTAGGGTTAGGTTTAAGGTTAGGGTAAGGTTTAGGGTTAGGGTTAGGGTTGAGGTTAGGGTTAGGGTTAGGGTTAAGGTAAGGGTAAGGATTAGGGTTAGGGTTAGGGTAAGGTTTACGGTTCGGTTTAGGGTAAGGGTAAGGTTTAGGGTTAGGGCTAGGTTAGGGTTAGGGTTAGGATAAAGGTTAGGGTTAGGGTTAGGTTTAGGGTTAGGGGTTAGGGTTAGGGTTAGGGTTAGGGTAAGAGTTAGGGATAGGTTAAGTTAAGTGTTAGGTTTAGGGTTAGGGGAAGGGTTAGGTTTAGCGTTAGGGTAAGGATAAGTTTTAGGGTTAGGGTTGGGTTAGGGTTCGGGTAAGGGTTAGTGTTAGGGTTAGGGTTAGAGTTAGGGTTAGGGTAGGGGTAAGGGTTAGGGATAGGGTTAAGGTTAGTGTAGGATAAGGGTTAAGGTTAGCGGTTAGGTTATGTTTAGGGTTAGGGTTAGGGTAAGGGTTAGGGTTAGGGTTAGGTTTAGGGTAAGGGTTAGGGTTAGGGTTAGGGTTAGGGTAAGGGTAAGCGTTCGGGTTAGGTTTAGGGTTGTGGTTAAGGTTAGTGTTAGGTTTAGGTTAGGGTTGTGGTTAAGGTTAGGGTTAGGGTTCGGGTAAGGGTCAGGGTTAGGTTAGGGTTAGGGTTATGGTAAGGGTAAGTGTTAGGGTTAGGGTTAGAGTAGAGGTTAGGGTTAGGGTTAAGGTTAGGGTTAGGGTGAGGTTAAGGGATAGGGTTAGGGTTAAGATTAGGGTTAGGGTTTGGGTTAGGCAAAGGGTAAGGGTTAGGATTAGGGTTAGGGTTAGCATTAAGGTTAGGTTTAGGGTTAGGATAAGGGTAAGGGTTAGGGTTAGGGTAAGGTTTAGGGTTAGATTTATGGTAAAGGCTAGGGTTAGGGGTGGGGATTGGTTTAGGTTTGGTGTTAGGTTTAGGGTTAGGGTTAGGGTAAGGGTAAGGTTTATGGTTAGGGTTAGTGTTAGGGTTAAGATTAGGGTTAGGGTTAGGGTAAGTGTAAGGTTTAGGGTTAGGTTTAGGGTTGAGGTAAGGGTTACGGTTAGGGTGAAGATTATTGTTAGGGTTAAGGTAAGGATACTGGTTAGATTTAGAGTTAGGGTTAGGGTAAGGGTAAGGGTTAGGATTAGGGTTAGGGTAAGGGTAAGGGTTAGGGTTAGGGTTAGGGTTAGGGGTTAGGGTTAGGGTTATGTTATGGTTAAAGTAAGGGTAAGGGATAGGGTTAGAGTTAGGGTTACGGTTAGGGTTAGGTTTAGGGATAGGGTTAGGGTAAGGGTTAGGTTTAGGGTTAGGGTTAGGGTTAGGGTTAGGGTAAGGGTAAGGGTTAGGGTTAAGTTTAGGGTGAGGTTTACGGTTAGGGTTTAGGTTAGGCTAAGGGTAAGGGTGGTGTTAGGCTTAGAGTTAGGGTTGGGGTTAAGGCTAGTGTTAGCGTTAGGGTAAGGGTAAGGGTTAGGTTTAGGGTTAGGGTAAGTGTTAGCTTAAGGTTAGGGTTAGGGTTAGGGTAAGGGTAAGGGTTAGGGTTAGGGTAAGGGTTAGGGTTAAGGTTAGGGTTAGGGTTCGCTTTAGGGTTAGGTTTAGGGTAAGTTAAGCGTTAGGGTTAGGGTTAGGGTTAGTTTAGGGTTGGGGTTAAGGTTACAGTTAGGGTTAGGGTTAGGGTTAGGGTTAGGGTTAGGGTTAAAGTAAGGGTAAAGGTTTGGTTTAGGGTTAGGGTAAGGGTAAGCGTTAGGGTTAGGATTAGGGTTGTGGTTAAGGTTAGGGTTAGGGTTAGGGTAAGAGTAAGTGTTAGGGTTAGGGTTATGGTAAGGGTTAGGATTAGGGTTAGGGTTAAGGTAAGAGTAGGGGTAAGAGTTATGGTTCGGGTTAGGGGTGAGTGTTAGGGTTAGGGTTAGGGGAAGGGTTAGGGTTCGGGTTAGGGTAAGGGTAAGTTTTAGGGTTAGGGTTGGGTTAGGGTTAGGGTAAGGGTAAGGGTTAGTGTTAGGGTTAGGGTTAGGTTTAGCATTAGGGTTAGGATTAGGGTAAGGGTAATTGTTAGGGTTAGGTTAGGGTTAGGGTTAGGGTTTGGGTTAGAGTTACGTGTTAGAGTTAGGGTTAGGGTAAGGGAAAGGGTTAGGATTAGTGTTAGGGTTAAGGTTAGGGTTAGGTTTAGGGTTAGGATAAGGGTTAGGGTTAGGGTTAGGGTAAGGGTTAGAGTTAGGTTCAGGGTAAGGATAAGGTTTAGGTTTAGGGTTAGTGTTAGCGTTAGTGCTATGGTAAGGGTAAGGATTAGGGTTAGGTTTAGGATTAGGGTTAGGTTTAGGGCTTAGGGTTAGGGTCAGGGTAATGGTTAGGGTTAGGGTTAGGGTTAGGGTTAGGGTTATGGTTAGGTTTAGGGTTAGGGTAAGTTTTAGTGTTAGGATTAGGATTAGGGTTAGGGTAAGTTTTAGGGTTAGGGTTAGAGTTAGGTTTAGGGTTAGGGTTAGTGTAAGGGTAAGGGTTAGGGTTAGGGTTAGGGTTAGGGTTAAGGTTAGGGTTAGGGTTAGGGTTAGGGTTAGGGTTAGGTTAGGGTTAGGGTTAGGTTAAGGGTAAGGGTTAGGGTTAGGGTTAGGGTTAGCGGTTAAGGTTAGGGTTAGGGTTAGGGTTAGGGTTAGGGTTAAGGTTAGGGCTAGGGTTAGGGTTAGGGTTAGGGTTAGGGTTAGGTTTAGGGTTAGGGTTAGGTTAAGGGTAAGGGTTAGGGTTAGGGTTAGGGTTAGGTTTAGGGTTAGGGTTAGGGCTAGCTTTAGGGTTAGGGTTAGGGTAAGGTTTAGGTTTAGGGTTAGGGTTAGGGTTAGGGTAAGTTTTAGGGTTAGGGTTAGGGTTAGGGTTAGGTTTAGGTTAAGGGTTAGGTAGGGTTAGGGTTAGGGTTATTTTTAGGTGTAGGGTTAGGTTAGGGTAAGGGTCAGGATTAGGGTTATGTTTAGGGTTAGGTTTAGGGTTAGGTTTAGAGTTAGTGCTAGGGTAAGGGTTGGGGTTAGGGTAAGAGTTAGGGTTAGGGTTGGGGTAGGTTCGGGTTACTGTAAGGTTTATGGTTAGGTTTAGTGTTGGGGTTAAGGTTAGGGTTAGGGTTAGGGTAAGGGTAATTGTTAGGGTTAGGGTTAGATTTAGGGTAAGTGTTAGGGTTAGGGTTAGTGTAAGGGTAAGGGTAAGGGTTAAGTTTAGGGTTACGGTTAGGGTTAGGGGTTAGGTTTAGGGTTAGGGTTAGGGTAGGGGTTAGGGTTTGGCTTAGGGTAAGTTTAAGTGTTAGTGTTAGGTTTAGGGTTAGGGTAAGGGCAAGCGTTAAGGTTACGGTTAAGATTAGGTTTAAATTTAGGTTTAGGGTTAGGGTTAGCGTAAGGGTAAGTGTTAGGTTTGGATTAGGATTAGGGTTAGTGTAGGGTAAGGTTAGGTTAGGGTTAGGGTTAGGTTAGGGTAGGGTTAGAGTGTAACTAGGTTAGGTTAGGTAGGGTTAGGTTAGGGTAAGTGTAGGGTTAGGGTTAGGGTTACTGTAAGGGTAAGAGTAAGTGTTAAGTTTAGGTTAGGGTTAGGGTTAGGGGTTAGGTTAGGGTTAGGTTAAGAGTTAGGGTTTGGTTAGGGTAAGGTTAAGTGTAAGGGTTAGGGTTAGGGTTAGGGTAGGGCAAGCGTTAAGGTTACGGTTAAGATTAGGTTTAAATTTAGGTTTAGGTTTAGGGGTAGGGTTAGCGTAAGGGTAAGTGTTAGGGTTTGGATTAGGATTAGGGTTAGGGTTAGGGTAAGGGTAAGGGTCAATGTTAGGGTTATGTTTAGGGGTTAGGGTTAGGGTTTGGTTTAGGGTTAGAGTTAGGGTAAGGGTTAGCTTTAGGGTTTGTGTTAGGATTAGGTTTAGGGTTACGGTTAGGGTAAGGGTAGGTTTAGGGTTAGGGTTAGGGTAAGGTTAGGTTTAGGATTAGGATTAGGGTTAGGGTTAGGGTAAGGGTGAGGTTTAGGGTTAGTGTTAGGGTTAGGGTTAGGGTTAGGGTAAGCGTTAGGGTTAGGGTGAGCATTAAGCTTAGGGTTAAGGTTTAGGGTTAGGATAAGGGTTAGGGTTAGGGTTAGGGTTAATGTTAGGGTAAAGGTTAGGGTTAGGATTAGGGTTAGGTTTAGGATTAGGGTTAGGGTTAGGGTTAAGGTTACGGTAAGTGTAAGGGTTAAGGTTAGGATTATGATTAGGCTTAGAGTTAGGAATAAGGGTAAGGGTCAGGGTTAGGGTTAGGGTTAGGTTTGGGTTAGGTTTAGGGTTAGGGTTAGGGTAAGGTAAGGGTCAGGGTTAGGGTTAGGGCTAGGTTTATGGTTGGCGTTAAGGTTAGGGTTAGGGTTAAGGTAAGGGTAAGGGTTAGGGTTAGGTTAGGATTAGGGTCAGGGTTAGGATATGGGTAAGTGTCAGGGTTAGGTTTAGGTTAGGGTTATGGTTAGGGTGAGCGTTAGGGTAAGGGTAAGGGTTAGGGTTAGGGTTAGGATTAGGGTAAGGGTTAGGGTTAGGAGTTAGGGTTAGGGTTAGGGTTACGGTAAGGGTTAGGGTTAGGGTTTAGGGTAAGGGTTAGGGATAGGGCTGGGGATACGGTAAGGGTAAGTGTTAGGGTTAGGGGTAGGGTTAGGGTTAGGGTTAGGGTAAGGGTAAGAGTTAGGGTTAGTGTTAGGCTTAGGTTTAGGGTTCGGGTTAAGGTTAGGGTTAGGGTTAGTGTAAGGGTAAGGGTTAGAGTTAGAGTTAGGGTTAGGGTAAGTGTTAGGGTTAGGGTTTTGGTTATGGTTAGGGTAAGGGTAAGGGATAGAGGTAGGGTTAGGATTAGGGTGGCAGGAAGGTTTAGGGTTAGGGTTCAGAGTTAGGGTAGGTAGGGTAAGGGTAAGTTTAGGATTAGGGTTAGGGTTAGGGTTAGGGTTAGGGTAAGGATTAGGGTAAAGGTAATAGTAAGGGTTAGGGTTAGGGTTAGGTGTAGGATTATGGTTAGGGTTAGGTAAGTTAAGGGTTAGGGTTAAGGTTAGGTTAGGGTTAGTGTTAGGGTTTGGGTTAGGGCAAGGTTTAGGGTTAGGGTAATGGTAAGGGTTAGAGTTAGGGTTAGGGTTAGGGTTGGGATTAAGGTTGGGTTAGTGTTAGGGTAAGGGTAAGGGTTGGGGTTATGGTTATGGTTAGGGTTAGGGTTAGGGTAAGTGTTATGTTTAGGGTTAGGGTTAGTGTTAGGGTAAGGGTTTGGGTTAGTCTTAAGGTAAGGGTAAGGATTAGGGTTAGGTTTAGGGTAAGGTTTACGGTTCGGTTTAGAGTAAGGGTAAGGTTTAGGGTTAGGGTTAGGTTTTCGGTTAGGGTAAGGGTAAGGGTTACGGTTAGGGTTAGGGTTAGGTTTAGGATTAGGGTAAGGGTTAGGGTTAACGTTAGGGTTAGGGTTCGGTTTAGGGTTAGAGTTAGGATAAGGTAAGGGTTAGGGTTAGGTTTAGGGTTGGGGTTAAGGTTAGGATTAAGGTTAGGGTAAGGGTAAGGGTTATGGTTAGGGTTAGGGTTAGTTTTAGGATAACGGTAAGGTTCAGGGTTAGGTTTAGTGTTAGGGTTTAGGGTTAAGGTTAGGGTTAGGGTTAAGGTAAGGGTAAGGTTTAGGGTTAGGGTTAGGGTTAGGGTAAGGGTTAGGGTTAAGTTCAGGGTTAGGGTTAGGTTTAGGGTTAGGGTTAGGGTTAGGGTAAAGGTTAGGGTTAGGGTTAGGGTTAGGATTAGGATTAGGGTGAGGGTTAGGGTAAAGGTAAGTGTTAGGTTTAGGGTTTAGGCTAGGTTTAGGGTTGGCGTTAAGGTTAGGGTTAGGGTTAAGGTAAGGGTAAGTGTTAGGGTTAGGGGAAGGGTTACGATTAGGGTTAGGGTTAGGGTTAGGTTAGGGTTATGGTTAGGATAAGGGTAAGTGTTAGGGTTAGGTTGAGGGTTAGGGTTATGGTTAGGGTGAGCATTAGGGTAAGGGTAAGGGTTAGGGTCAGGGTTAGGATTAGGGTAAGGGTTAGGGTTAGGGCTGGGGTTACGGTAAGGGTAAGTGTTAGGGTTAGGGGTAGGGTTAGGGTTAGGGTAAGGGTAAGGGTTTAGGGTTATTGTTAGGGGGGGGGTGGGGGGGGGGGGAGGGGGGGGGAGGGGGGGGGTGAGGGGGAGGGGAGGGGGGGGGGGGGGGGGGTTGGGGGAGGGGGTGGGGGGGGGGTGGGGGGGGGGGAGGGTGGGGGGAGGGGGGGTGGGGTGGGGGGGGGGGGGGGGGGGTGGGGGGGGGGGGGGGGGGGGGGGGGGTGGGGGGGGGGGGGGGGGGGGGGGGGGTGGGGGGGGGGGGGTGGGGGGGGGGGGGGGGGGGGGGGTGGGGTGGGGGGGGGGGGGGGGGGGGGGGGGGGGGGGGGGGGGGGGGGGGGGGGGGGGGGGGGTGGGGGGGGGGGGGGGGGGGGGGGGGGGGGGGGGGGGGGGGGTGGGGGGGGGGGGGGGGGGGGGGGGGGGGGTGGGGGGGGGGGGGGGGGGGGGGGGGGTGGGGGGGGGGGGGGGGGGGGGGGGGGGTGGGGGGGGGGGGGGGGGGTGGGGGTGGGGGGGGGGGGGGTGGGGGGGGGGGGGGGGGGGGGGGGGGGGGGGGGGGGGGGGGGGGGGGGGGGGGGGGGGTGGGGGGGGGGGGGGGGGGGGGGGGGGGTGGGGGGGGGGGGGGGGGGGGGGGGGGGGGGGGGGGTGGGGGGGTGGGGGGGGGGGGGGGGGGGGGGGGGGGGTGGGGGGGGGGGGGGTGGGGGGGGGGGGGGGGGGGGGGGTGGGGGGGGGGGGGTGGGGGGTGGGGGGGGGGGGGGGGGGTGGGGGGGGGGGGGGGGGGGGGGGGGGGGGGGGGGGGAGGGGGGGGGGGGGGGGGGGGGGGTGGGGGGGGGGGGGGGGGGGGGGGGGGGGGGGGGGGGGGGGGGGGGGGGGGGGGGGGGGGGGGGGGGGGGGGGGAGGTTGGAGGGTGGGGGGGGGAGGGGGAGGGGGAGGTGGGGGGGGGGGGGGGGGGGGGGGGGGGGGGGGGGGGGGGGGGGTGGGGGGGGGGGGGGGGGGGGGGGGGGGGTGGGGGGGGGGGGGGGGGGGGGGGGGGGGGGGGGGGTGGGGGGGGGTGGGGGGGGGGGGGGGGGGGGGGGGGGGAGGGGGGTGGGGGGGGGGGGGGGGGGGTGGGGGGGGGGGGGGGGGGGGGGGGGAGGGGGGGGGGGGGGGGGGGGGGGGGGGGGGGGGGGGGGGGGGGGGGGGGGGGGGGGGGGGGGGGGGGGGGGGGGGGGGGGGGGGGGGGGGGTGGTGGGGGTGGGGGGAGGGGGGGGGGGGGGGGGGGGGGGTTAGGTTTAGGGTTGAGGGTAAGGTTAGGGTTAGGGTTTAGGGTAAGGGTAAGGGGTAGAGTTAGGGTTAGGGTTAGGGTAAGTGTTAGGGTTAGGGTTTGGGTTAGGGTAAGGGTAAGGGTTAGGGTTTAGGGTTAGGGGTTAGGGTTAGGTTAGGGTTAGGGTAAGGGTAAGGGTTATGGTTAGGGTTAGGTTTAAGGTTAGGGTAAGGTTTAGGGTTAGGGTTAGGGTTGAGGTTAGGGTTAGGGTTAGGGTTAAGGTAAGGGTAAGGATTAGGGTTAGGGTTAGGGTAAGGTTTACGGTTCGGTTTAGGGTAAGGGTAAGGTTTAGGGTTAGGGCTAGGGTTAGGGTTAGGGTTAGGATAAAGGTTAGGGTTAGGGTTAGGTTTAGGGTTAGGGGTTAGGGTTAGGGTTAGGGTTAGGGTAAGAGTTAGGGATAGGTTAAAGTTAAGTGTTAGGTTTAGGGTTAGGGGAAGGGTTAGGTTTAGCGTTAGGGTAAGGATAAGTTTTAGGGTTAGGGTTGGGTTAGGGTGTCGGGTAAGGGTAAGGGTTAGTGTTAGGGTTAGGGTTAGAGTTAGGGTTAGGGTAGGGGTAAGGGTTAGGGATAGGGTTAAGGTTAGTGTAGGATAAGGGTTAAGGTTAGCGGTTAGGTTATGTTTAGGGTTAGGGTTAGGGTAAGGGTTAGGGTTAGGGTTAGGTTTAGGGTAAGGGTTAGGGTTAGGGTTAGGGTTAGGGTAAGGGTAAGCGTTCGGGTTAGGTTTAGGGTTGTGGTTAAGGTTAGTGTTAGGTTTAGGTTTAGGGTTGTGGTTAAGGTTAGGGTTAGGGTTCGGGTAAGGGTCAGGTTAGGTTAGGGTTAGGGTTATGTAGGGTAAGGTTAGGTAGGGTGTTAGGGTTAGGTTAGAGTAGAGGTTAGGGTTAGGGTTAAGGTTAGGGTTAGGGTGAGGTTAAGGGATAGGGTTAGGGTTAAGATTAGGGTTAGGGTTTGGGTTAGGCAAAGGGTAAGGGTTAGGATTAGGGTTAGGGTTAGCATTAAGGTTAGGTTTAGGGTTAGGATAAGGGTAAGGGTTAGGGTTAGGGTAAGGTTTAGGGTTAGATTTATGGTAAAGGCTAGGGTTAGGGGTGGGGATTGGTTTAGGTTTGGTGTTAGGTTTAGGGTTAGGGTTAGGGTAAGGGTAAGGTTTATGGTTAGGGTTAGTGTTAGGGTTAAGATTAGGGTTAGGGTTAGGGTAAGTGTAAGGTTTAGGGTTAGGTTTAGGGTTGAGGTAAGGGTTACGGTTAGGGTGAAGATTATTGTTAGGGTTAAGGTAAGGATACTGGTTAGATTTAGAGTTAGGGTTAGGGTAAGGGTAAGGGTTAGGATTAGGGTTAGGGTAAGGGTAAGGGTTAGGGTTAGGGTTAGGGTTAGGGGTTAGGGTTAGGGTTATGTTATGGTTAAAGTAAGGGTAAGGGATAGGGTTAGAGTTAGGGTTACGGTTAGGGTTAGGTTTAGGGATAGGGTTAGGGTAAGGGTTAGGTTAGGGTTAGGGTTAGGGTTAGGGTTAGGGTAAGGGTAAGGGTTAGGGTTAAGTTTAGGGTGAGGTTTACGGTTAGGGTTTAGGTTAGGCTAAGGGTAAGGGTTGGTGTTAGGCTTAGAGTTAGGGTTGGGGTTAAGGCTAGTGTTAGCGTTAGGGTAAGGGTAAGGGTTAGGTTTAGGGTTAGGGTAAGTGTTAGCTTAAGGTTAGGGTTAGGGTTAGGGTAAGGGTTAGAGTTAATGTTAGGTTTAGGGTTAGGGTAAGGTTTAGGGTTAGGGTTAGGGTTGAGGTTAGGGTTAGGGTTAGGGTTAAGGTAAGGGTAAGGATTAGGGTTAGGGTTAGGGTAAGGTTTACGGTTCGGTTTAGGGTAAGGGTAAGGTTTAGGGTTAGGGCTAGGTTAGGGTTAGGGTTAGGATAAAGGTTAGGGTTAGGGTTAGGTTTAGGGTTAGGGTTAGGGTTAGGGTTAGGGTTAGGGTAAGAGTTAGGGATAGGTTAAAGTTAAGTGTTAGGTTTAGGGTTAGGGGAAGGGTTAGGTTTAGCGTTAGGGTAAGGATAAGTTTTAGGGTTAGGGTTGGGTTAGGGTTCGGGTAAGGGTAAGGGTAGTGTTAGGGTTAGGGTTAGAGTTAGGGTTAGGGTAGGGGTAAGGGTTAGGGATAGGGTTAAGGTTAGTGTAGGATAAGGGTTAAGGTTAGCGGTTAGGTTATGTTTAGGGTTAGGGTTAGGGTAAGGGTTAGGGTTAGGGTTAGGTTTAGGGTAAGGGTTAGGGTTAGGGTTAGGGTTAGGGTAAGGGTAAGCGTTCGGGTTAGGTTTAGGTTGTGGTTAAGGTTAGTGTTAGGTTTAGGTTTAGGGTTGTGGTTAAGGTTAGGGTTAGGGTTCGGTAGGTAAGGGTCAGGGTTAGGTTAGGGTTAGGGTTATGGTAAGGGTAAGTGTTAGGGTTAGGGTTAGAGTAGAGGTTAGGGTTAGGGTTAAGGTTAAGGGTTAGGGTGAGGTTAAGGGATAGGGTTAGGGTTAAGATTAGGGTTAGGGTTTGGGTTAGGCAAAGGGTAAGGGTTAGGATTAGGGTTAGGGTTAGCATTAAGGTTAGGTTTAGGGTTAGGATAAGGGTAAGGGTTAGGGTTAGGGTAAGGTTTAGGGTTAGATTTATGGTAAAGGCTAGGGTTAGGGGTGGGGATGGTTTAGGTTTGGTGTTAGGTTTAGGGTTAGGGTTAGGGTAAGGGTAAGGTTTATGGTTAGGTTAGTGTTAGGGTTAAGATTAGGGTTAGGGTTAGGGTAAGTGTAAGGTTTAGGGTTAGGTTTAGGGTTGAGGTAAGGGTTACGGTTAGGGTGAAGATTATTGTTAGGGTTAAGGTAAGGATACTGGTTAGATTTAGAGTTAGGGTTAGGGTAAGGGTAAGGGTTAGGATTAGGGTTAGGGTAAGGGTTAGGGTTAGGGTTAGGGTTAGGGTTAGGGGTTAGGGTTAGGGTTATGTTATGGTTAAAGTAAGGGTAAGGGATAGGGTTAGAGTTAGGGTTACGGTTAGGGTTAGGTTAGGGATAGGGTTAGGGTAAGGGTTAGGGTTAGGGTTAGGGTTTGGTTAGGGTTAGGGTAAGGGTAAGGGTTAGGGTTAAGTTTAGGGTGAGGTTTACGGTTAGGGTTTAGGTTAGGCTAAGGGTAAGGGTTGGTGTTAGGCTTAGAGTTAGGGTTGGGGTTAAGGCTAGTGTTAGCGTTAGGGTAAGGGTAAGGGTTAGGTTTAGGGTTAGGGTAAGTGTTAGCTTAAGGTTAGGGTTAGGGTTAGGGTAAGGGTAAGGGTTAGGGTTAGGGTAAGGGTTAGGGTTAAGGTTAGGGTTAGGGTTCGCTTTAGGGTTAGGTTTAGGGTAAGTTAAGCGTTAGGGTTAGGGTTAGGGGTAGGTTTAGGGTTGGGGTTAAGGTTACAGTTAGGGTTAGGGTTAGGGTTAGGGTTAGGGTTAGGGTTAAAGTAAGGGTAAGGTTTGGTTAGGGTTAGGGTAAGGGTAAGCGTTAGGGTTAGGATTAGGGTTGTGGTTAGGTTAGGGTTAGGGTTAGGGTAAGAGTAAGTGTTTAGGGTTAGGGTTATGGTAAGGGTTAGGATTAGGGTTAGGGTTAAGGTAAGAGTAGGGGTAAGAGTTATGGTTCGGGTTAGGGGTGAGTGTTAGGGTTAGGGTTAGGGGAAGGGTTAGGGTTCGGGTTAGGGTAAGGGTAAGTTTTAGGGTTAGGGTTGGGTTAGGGTTAGGGTAAGGGTAAGGGTTAGTGTTAGGGTTAGGGTTAGGTTAGCATTAGGGTTAGGATTAGGGTAAGGGTATTGTTAGGGTTAGGTTAGGGTTAGGGTTAGGGTTTGGGTTAGAGTTACGTGTTAGAGTTAGGGTTAGGGTAAGGGAAAGGGTTAGGATTAGTGTTAGGGTTAAGGTTAGGGTTTAGGTTTAGGGTTAGGATAAGGGTTAGGGTTAGGGTTAGGGTAAGGGTTAGAGTTAGGTTCAGGTAAGGATAAGGTTTAGGTTTAGGGTTAGTGTTAGCGTTAGTGCTATGGTAAGGGTAAGGATTAGGGTTAGGTTAGGATTAGGTTAGGTTTAGGGCTTAGGGTTAGGGTCAGGGTAATGGTTAGGGTTAGGGTTAGGGTTAGGGTTAGGGTTATGGTTAGGTTTAGGGTTAGGGTAAGTTTTAGTGTTAGGATTAGGATTAGGGTTAGGGTAAGTTTTAGGGTTAGGGTTAGAGTTAGGTTTAGGGTTAGGGTTAGTGTAAGGGTAAGGGTTAGGGTTAGGGTTAGGGTTAGGGTTAAGGTTAGGGTTAGGGTTAGGGTTTAGGGTTAGGGTTAGGTTAGGGTTAAGGGTTAGGTTTAAGGGTAAGGGTTAGGGTTAGGGTTAGGTTCGGTTAAGGTTAGGGTTAGGGTTAGGGTTAGGGTTAGGGTTAAGGTTAGGGCTAGGGTTAGGGTTAGGGTTAGGGTTAGGGTTAGGTTTAGGGTTAGGGTTAGGTTAAGGGTAAGGGTTAGGGTTAGGGTTAGGGTTAGGTTTAGGGTTAGGGTTAGGGCTAGCTTTAGGGTTAGGGTTAGGGTAAGGTTTAGGTTTAGGGTTAGGGTTAGGGTTAGGGTAAGTTTTAGGGTTAGGGTTAGGGTTAGGGTTAGGTTTAGGTTAAGGGTTAGGTAGGGTTAGGGTTAGGGTTATTTTTAGGTGTAGGGTTAGGTTTAGGGTAAGGGTCAGGATTAGGGTTATGTTTAGGGTTAGGTTTAGGGTTAGGTTTAGAGTTAGTGCTAGGGTAAGGGTTGGGGTTAGGGTAAGAGTTAGGGTTAGGTTGGGTTAGGGTTCGGGTTACTGTAAGGTTTATGGTTAGGTTTAGTGTTGGGGTTAAGGTTAGGGTTAGGGTTAGGGTAAGGGTAATTGTTAGGGTTAGGGTTAGATTAGGGTAAGTGTTAGGGTTAGGGTTAGTGTAAGGGTAAGGGTAAGGGTTAAGTTTAGGGTTACGGTTAGGGTTAGGGGGTTAGGTTTAGGGTTAGGGTTAGGGTAGGGGTTAGGGTTTGGGCTTAGGGTAAGTTTAAGTGTTAGTGTTAGGTTTAGGGTTAGGGTAAGGGCAAGCGTTAAGGTTACGGTTAAGATTAGGTTTAAATTTAGGTTTAGGTTTAGGGTAGGGTTAGCGTAAGGGTAAGTGTTTAGGGTTTGGATTAGGATTAGGGTTAGTGTTAGGGTAAGGGTAAGGGTTAGGGTTAGGGTTAGGTTTAGGGTAAGTGTTAGGGTTAGGGTTAGGGTTACTGTAAGGGTAAGAGTAAGTGTTAAGTTAGGTTAGGGTTAGGGTTAGGGGTTAGGTTTAGGGTTAGGTAAGAGTTAGGGGTTTGGGTTAGGGTAAGGTTAAGTGTAAGGGTTAGGGTTAGGGTTAGGGTAAGGGCAAGCGTTAAGGTTACGGTTAAGATTAGGTTTAAATTTAGGTTAGGTTTAGGGGTAGGGTTAGCGTAAGGGTAAGTGTTAGGGTTTGGATTAGGATTAGGTTAGGGTTAGGGTAAGGGTAAGAGGGTCATGTTAGGGTTATGTTTAGGGGTTAGGGTTAGGGTTTGGTTAGGGTTAGAGTTAGGGTAAGGGTTAGCTTTAGGGTTTGTGTTAGGATTAGGTTTAGGGTTACGGTTAGGGTAAGGGTAAGGTTTAGGGTTAGGGTTAGGGTAAGGTTTAGGTTTAGGATTAGGATTAGGGTTAGGGTTAGGGTAAGGGTGAGGTTAGGGTTAGTGTTAGGGTTAGGGTTAGGGTTAGGGTAAGCGTTAGGGTTAGGGTGAGCATTAAGCTTAGGGTTAAGTTTAGGGTTAGGATAAGGGTTAGGGTTAGGGTTAGGGTTAATGTTAGGGTAAAGGTTAGGGTTAGGATTAGGGTTAGGTTAGGATTAGGGTTAGGGTTAGGGTTAAGGTTACGGTAAGTGTAAGGGTTAAGGA
>NW_028327572.1:161997-165188 GCF_031878675.1 Megascapheus bottae | reverse complement strand
TCTAACCCTAACCCTAACCCTAACTCTAACCCTTACCCTAACCCTAACCCTTAAACTTACCCTAACCCTAACCCTAACCTAACCTTCACCTAACCCTAACCCTTACCCTAACCCTACCGTAACCCTAACCCTAACCCTTACCCTTACCATAACCCTAACCCTAACACTAACACTAACACTAAACCTAACCCTAACCCTAACCTTAACCATAAACCTTACCTTACGCTAACCCTAACCCTAACCCTAACCCTAACCCTAAACCTAACCCTTCCCTTACCCTAACCCTAACCCTAAACTAACCCTAATCCTTACCCTTACCCTAACCCTAACCATAACCCTAAGCCTAACCCTAAACTTAACCTTAGCCCTAACCCTTTCCTTTCCCTAACCCTAAACCTAACCAGAACCCTAAACCTAACCCTAACCCTAAACTTAACCCTTACACTTACCCTTACCCTAACCCTAAACTTAAACCTAAAACTTACCCTTACCCTAACCGTAACCCTAACCCTAATCTTAACCCTAACCCTAACCTGAAACCTAACCTTTACCCTTACCCTAACCCAAACCTTACCCTAATCTTAACCCTAACCCTAACCCTAACCTTTACCCGTACCTTAACCCTAATCCTAACCCTAACCCTAAACTTTACCCTAACCCCAACCCTGCCCCATACCCTTATCCTAACACTAACCCTAAACCTAACCTTATCCCTAACCCTATCGCTAACCCTTACCCTTACCCTTAACTTATCCCTAACCCTTAACCTTACCCTAACGCTAACCCTAACCTCAACCCCAACCCTAACCCTAACCCTAACACTAACCCTAAAACTTACCCTTACGCTAACCCTAACCCTAACCCTTATCCTAACCCTAACCCTAACCCTAACCCTTAATCTAACCCTAACATGAACCCTAACCCCTAACCCTAACCCTTACCCTAACCCCAACCCTAACCCTAACCTAACCCTAACCCCTAACCCTAAACCTAACCCTAACACTTACCCTTACCCTAACCCCAACCCTAACCCTAACCCTAACCCTTACCCCAAACCTAACGCTATCCCTAACCCTAACCCTTACCCTTACCCTAACCCAAAACCTAACCCTAAACCTAACCCTAATTCTAATCCTTACCCTTACCCTTACCCTAACCCTAACACTAACCCTAACCCTTAAGCTTACCCTTACCCTAAACCTAATCCAACCCTTACCCTAACACTTACCCTTATCCTAACCCTAACGCTAACCCTAACCCTAACCCTAACCCTAATCTTAACCCCAACTCTAAACCTAACCCTAAACCTAACCCTAACACTAACACTTACCCTTACCCTAACCGTAAACCTAACCCTAAACCTAACCCTTATCCTAACCCTAACCCTAACTCTAACCCTAAACCTAAACCTAACCCTAACCCTTACACTTACCCTAACCCTAACAGTAACCCTAACCCTAACCCTGACACTTACCCTAACCCTAATCCTAACGCTAACCCTAACCCTAACACTTACCCTAAACCTAAACCTAACGCTAACCCTAACCCTAACACTTATCCTAACCCGAACACTAACCCTAACGCTAACCCTTTTCCTGACCCTAACACTAACCCTAACCCTTAACCTAACCCTAACACTAACTCTAACCTCTAACCCTAACACTTACCCAAAACCTAACAATAACCCTAACCCCAACCCTAACCTCTAACCCTAAACCTTACCCTAACCCCTAACACTAAGCCTAACCCTAACTCTTACCCTTATCCTAACCCTAACCCTAACACTTACCCTTACCCTAACCCCTACTCTAACCCTAACCCTAACCTTTACCCTAACACTAACCTTAATTCTAACCCTAACTTTACCCTTACCCTAACCCTAAACCTAACCCTAACCCTAAGCCTAACCCTAACCCTTACCCTTACCCTTACCCTTACCCTAACCCTAACCCTAACCCTAACCTAAACCTAACCCTTACACTTACCCTAACCCTCAACCTAACCCTAACCCTAAACCTAACCCTAACGCTAACCCTTACCCTAACCCTAACCCTAAACCTAAACCTAACCCTTACTCTTACCCTAAATCTAACCCTAACCTTAACCCTAACCCTAACCCTAAACCTAACCTTAACTCTAACCCTTATTCTTTCCCTAACCATAAACCTAACCCTAACCCTAACCATAAACCTAAGCCTTATCCTTATCCTAACCGTAACCGTAAACCTAACCCTAACCCTTCCCCTTATCCTAACCCTAACCCTAAACCTAACCCTAACCTTAACTCTAACCCTTACCCTTACCCTAACCCTAAACCTAACCCAAACCCTAAACCTAACCTAACCCTAACCATAACCCTTCCCTAACCCTAACCATAACCCTAACCCTAACTCTAAACCAAACCCTAACCCTAACCCTTACCCTAAACCTAACCCTAATCCTAACATGAACCCTAACCCCTAACCCTTACCCTTACCCTAACCCTAACTCTAACCCTAACCCTAACCCTAACCACTAACCCTAACCTAACCCTAACCCCTAAACCTAACCCTAACCCTAACCCTTCCCTTATCCTAACCCTAAACCTAACCCTAACACTTAACCTTACCCTAACCCTAACCCCAACCTAACCCTAACCCTAACCCTAACCCTTACCCTAAACCTAACCCTATCCCTAACCTTAAAACTTACCCTTACCCTAACCCTAAACCTAACCCTAAACCTAACCCTAAACCTAACCCTTACCCTACCCTAACCCTAACCCTAACCCTAAACCTTATACTTACCCTAAACCTAACCCTAACCCTTACCCTAACCCTTACCCTTATCCTAAACCTAACCCTAACCCTAACCCTAATCTTAACCCCAACTCTAAACCTAACCCTAACCCTAACCCTAACTCTAACACTTACCCTTACCCTAACTGTAACCCAAACCCTAACCCTTATACTAACCCTAACCCTAACCCTAACCATAACCCTAACACTTAACCTAACCCTAACACCAACCCTAACCCCTAACGCTAACCCTTACACTAACCCTAACCCTAACACTTACCCTAACACTAACACTAACCCTAACGCTAACCCTTATCCTATTAACGCTACCCTTATCCTAAATCTAACCCTAAACCCTAACCCTAACCCTAACCCTTAACCTAACCCTAACACTAACTCTAAACTCTAACCCTA
>NW_028327572.1:154497-156997 GCF_031878675.1 Megascapheus bottae | reverse complement strand
CACCTTACCCTAACCCTAAACCTAACCCCTAACCCTAACCTTAACCCTAACACTTACCCTTACCCCGAACCCTAACCTAACCCTAACCCTAAACCTAACCCTAACGGTACCCTAACCTTACCCTAACCCTTAACCTAACCCTAACCCTAACTCTAAACCTAACCCTAAAACTGACCCTTACCCTACCCCTAACCCTAACCCTAACCATAACACATACCCTTATCCTAACCCTCACCCTAACCCTAACTGTAACCATAAACCTAACCCTAAACCTAACCCTAACCCTAACCCTAACCCTTACCCTTACCCTAACCCTAACTCTAAACTTAACCCTACACCTAACCCTAACCCTAACCCTAACCCTAACCCTTACACTTACCCTAACCATAATCCTAACCCTACCCCTAACACTAAACCTAACCCTAACCCTAACCTTGACCATAAACTTAACCTTACCCTAACCCTAATCCTAACCCTAACCCTAAACCTAACCCTAACTCTAACCCTAACCCTAACCGTTACCCTTACCCTAACCCTAACCCTAAACTTCCCCTAATCCTTACCCTTACCCTAACCCTAACCATAACCCTAACCCTAACCCTAAACTTAAACTTAGCCCTAACCCTTTCCTTTCCCTAACCCTAACCCTAACCAGAAGCCTAAACCTAACCTAACCCTAAACTTAACCCTTACCCTGACCCTTACTCTAACCCTAAACGTAACCCTAACCCTTACCCTTACCTAACCCTAACCCCAACCTGAACCCTAACCTTTACCCTTACCCTGACCCCTAACCCTAATCTTAACCCTAACCCTAACCCGAACCTTTACCCTTACCTTAACCCTAATCCTAACCCTAACCTTAACCTTAACCCTAACCCTAAACCTGCCCCTTACCCTTATACTAACCCTAACCCTAAACCTAACCCTAACCCTAAACCTATCCCTAACCCTAAAGATTACCCTTACCCTAACCATAACTCTAAAACTAACCCTAAGCGTAACCCCTAACCCTAACCCTAACCCTAACATTTACCCGTACCCTAAACCTAACCCTAACCCTTAAGCTTACCCTAACTCTAACCCTAACCTCAACCCCAACCCGAAACCTAACCCTAACCCTAACCCTTACCCTAACCCTAACCCTAAACCTAACACTAAAACTTACCCTTACGCTAACCCTAACCGAAACCCTTATCCTAACTCTAACCCTAACCCTTACCCTAACTCCAACCCTTACCCTAACCCTAACCACTAACCCTAACCCCTAAACCTATCCCTAACCCTAACCCTTCCCTTATCCTAACCCTAAACCTAACCCTAACACTTACCCTTACCCTAACCCCAACCCTAACCCTAACCCTAACCCTTACCCTAAACCTTACCCTATCCCTAACCCTAACCTTACTCTTACCCTAACCCTAACCTAACCCTAAACCTAACCCTAATCCTAACCCTAACCTAACCCTTATCCTTACCCTAATCCTAACCCTAACCTTAACCCTAACCCTAACCCTTATCCTAACCCTAACCCTAACCCTAATCTTAACCCCAACTCTAAACCTAACCCTAAACCTAAACCTAACATTAACACTTACGCTTACCCTAACCATAACCCTAACCCTAACCCTTATCAAAACCCTAACTCTAACTCTAACCCTAAACCTAAACCTAACCCTAACCCTTACACTTACCCTAACCCTAACCCTAACCCTGACACTTACCCTAACCCTAATCCTAATCCTAACCCTAACCAGAACCCGAACCCTAACCCTAACACTTACCCTAAACCTAACCCTAACCCTAACCCTAACCCTAACACTTAACCTAACCTTAACACCAACCCTAACCCCTAACGCTAACCCTTACACTAACCCTAACCCTAACCCTAACACTTACCCTAACACTAACACTAACCCTAACGCTAACCCTTATCCTTACCCTAACCCTAACCATAACCCTAACCCTAACCCTAAACTTAAACTTAGCCCTAACCCTTTCCTTTCCCTAAACCTAACCCTAACCAGAAGCCTAAACCTAACCTAACCCTAAACTTAACCCTTACCCTGACCCTTACTCTAACCCTAAACGTAACCCTAACCCTTACCCTTACCCTAACCCTAACCCTAACCCCAACCTGAACCCTAACCTTTACCCTTACCCTGAACCTAACCCTAATCTTAACCCTAACCCTAACCCGAACCTTTACCCTTACCTTAACCCTAATCCTAACCCTAACCTTAACCTTAACCCTAACCCTAAACCTGCCCCTTACCCTTATACTAACCCTAACCCTAAACCTAACCCTAACCCTAAACCTATCCCTAACCCTAAAGATTACCCTTACCCTAACCATAACTCTAAAACTAACCCTAAGCGTAACCCCTAACCCTAACCCTAACATTTACCCTTACCCTAAACCTAACCCTAACCCTTAAGCTTACCCTAACTCTAACCCTAACCTCAACCCCAACCCGAAACCTAACCCTAACCCTAACCC
>NW_028327572.1:114497-144497 GCF_031878675.1 Megascapheus bottae | reverse complement strand
TGAGCCATATGCCGCAGCCCAAGAGAGTCTAAGTGAGGTCTTGAAAAGGGAACAACAACCAGTAGATATTGAGTATCAGAATTCAGGTTTGAATACCAAGGAGGAAAGTTATGATGAGTCATTGGAGGGCCGGGTGGCTACGATAGAGAAGAAGTTAGAAGAAATGCTACATCTTCTATCGAAAATGGGGACAGAGCAGAGAGCCCCCCCAGAAGTAGGAAAGAAATATGACCCTCAGGCCACTATGATGTCTGATTCTAAACCTTACCCCTCACACCCACCGCCTCCAGCTGCAGCCTTACGGCCTCAATCCCTTTCTCAACTTTTAGGCAAGCCTAAAGGCCCTAGCAACAAGTACCTTTTAACAGGCACTACAACCAGGCACAGTGCATCGCAATTAAACCTGACTCAGGCTGCTAGAGAGAGGGAAGGTATTTCAGGGCCTCGATGCTTCCCTAGTTTAGTTGATCATGATGAACAAGTATACCATCAACCTGTTCTTGTTAAACTATTACAGGATTTAAAAAATGCCTGCTCCCAATATGGGCCAACTGCCCCTTTTACTCAAGTAATATTGGAGGCTGCGTGTGCTGGTATTGCATGCCCAAATGACTGGAAGCGGCTTGCCAGAGCATGCCTTAGTGCAGGAGAGTACTTATTATGGGAGACAGAGTTCACTGCACAGTGTCGGGCTAAAATTGAAACAAATAGGTCTAAGAACCTGCCTTACACTGTTGATCCGTTGTTAGGAGAGGGAACCTATAAAAACACCGAAGATCAATTGGGTTATGCAAAGGAGGCCTATTTACAAATAAATGCTGCGGCGAGAGAGGCTTGGAAAAAGTTACGCAATTCCAATCGTACAAAAAATCTAGTAGAAGTTAAACAGGGACCGAATGAACCTTATCTAGAATTTTTGTCTCGATTAATGGAGACTGCAGACTGCCTAGTACAAGATGAGAATGCAAGGAAGAGTATAGTTAGACACATAGCCTATGAAAATGCCAACGCCGCCTGTCAGGCGGCTATCAGACCCCATAGGAATAAGGGAGGAATCACGGACTTTATTTCACTGTGTGCTGATATTGGACCCTCCCATGTACAAGGCCTTACTTTAGCCGCCGCTCCTCAAGGAAAGACTGTTACTGAGTCTCTAAAATATAGAGATCAGCGGCATTCTCGGGATGCTAGACCCCCAGGGTGTTGCTTTTCTTGTGGACAAATAGGACATTGGATGACGCAATGCCCACGCCAGGCCAGGCAAAAGAGAGAAAAATCACCTGGCACATGTCCACGCTGTGGTAAAGGGAAGCACTGGGCTAAAGATTGCAAGTCAGCAACAAATCGCAATGGCCGCCCGTTTTCGGGAAACTGGAGAAGGGGCCAGCCCCTGGCCCCGCAAAACCATGGGGCAATCCCTCCCTCTTCTCGGCCACAAGTGCATATTCTAACAACCCCCCAAGATCAGTCTCCAGCCTCCTCCGTGCCACCCCAGGCAGTGCAGGATTGGACCTCTGTTCCTCCACCTGCTCAGTATTGACCCCAGAGATGGGGACACAAGCTCTCCCCACGGGGGTCTTCGGCCCCCTTCCCCCGGGAGTGGCTGGATTGCTGTTAGGGCGAAGTAGTTCAGCCCTTAAAGGGATACAGATTACACCTGGCAAAATTGACCAGGATTTTACTGGAGAAATCAAAGTTATGGCCTCTGCCCCGAAATACGTGGTATCGATCCCAGCCGGTCAAAAATTGGCACAACTAATACTCATCCCTTTACCTCCCGGGGAGACTACTAATTCCCCATGTGGACAGAGAGGATTTAGATCTTCTGATATCTATTGGGTACAAGGCATAAAACAAGAGAGGCCTGAGATGACTATATTTATACAAGAAAAGCCCTTTAAGGGAATATTAGACACTGGAGCAGATGTGTCTGTGATATCTAAGAAACATTGGCCAGCCCAATGGCCCCTGACAACCTCTATGACTTCCCTACAGGGGGTTGGGCAAGCAACTGACCCACAGCAGAGCAGTGCGATCCTTGTTTGGAGAGATGAGGAAGGGCACTCTGGTAATTTTCAGCCATTTGTCCTGGATCATCTGCCAATTAATTTATGGGGTCGTGATATCATGGAAAAAATGGGAGTGTATATGTTTAGTCCTAGTGCTGCGGTCACTAAGCAGTTACTTGATCAAGGCCTCCTCCCCTTTAGGGGACTAGGCCGAGCAGCACAGGGGGAACTAGAGCCGCTCCAACCCCAGTCTCGCCCTATGAGACAAGGATTAGGGTATTCCTTAATGGGAGCTGTCGTTTGTCCTGCCCCTCATGCTGATCCCATAAATTGGCTCTCTGAAAAACCGGTATGGGTCGAACAGTGGCCTCTTTCACTAGAAAAGATCATTGCAGTACAGCAGCTGGTACAGGAACAGCTGGACTTGGGGCATGTGGCCCCTTCTAACTCTCCATGGAATTCTCCAATTTTTGTTATAAAGAAAAAGTCAGGTAAATGGAGGCTGTTACAGGATTTGAGAAAAATAAATGCCACAATGGAACTGATGGGGGCCCTACAGCCTGGCATGCCTTCACCCATGGCAATCCCAAAGGATACTTATAAGATTATTATAGATTTGAAGGATTGTTTCTATACTATACCCCTGGTGCCTCAAGACTGTAAGCGCTTTGCCTTCAGCGTCCCCTCTGTTAATTTTAAAGAACCCATGAAGCGATATCACTGGCTTGTGCTTCCACAGGACATGGCAAATAGCCCAACTTTATGTCAAAGTTTTGTAGCTAGAGCCATTTCTTCCACTCGTGAAAAATTTTCTTCTGTTTATATTGTTCATTATATGGATGACATCTTGTTGGCTTGTTCTGACCCTATCGTCGTACGACAAGCCTTTGGACAACTAAAGCAAGATCTGAGCCTCTTTGGCCTTATAATAGCAGCTGAAAAGGTTCAGGAACACCCCCCTTTTACATATCTAGGCCATATATTAGGTCCACACTATTTTAAAAGCCAAAAAATACAATTAAAAACTTCACACTTAAGAACTCTTCATGATTTTCAGCAATTCTTAGGAGATATAAATTGGCTTCGGCCTTATCTAAAGCTCTCCACAGGAGAGTTAAAACCCCTCTTTGATCTCTTAAAAGGAGATACCAACCCTACATCCTTGCGCGAATTAAATCCTGACGCCAGGAGGGCCATCCAAATTGTAGAAAAGGCAATTTCCCAGGAACAAATGACCTATTGTGACTATTCTAAACCCTGGGGAGTTTACATTTTAGCTACTTCTCACTCCCCAACTGCTGTATTGTGGCAGGATGGCCCACTTTTATGGCTTTATCTACCATCAACACCCGGCAAAGTGCTGACCCCCTACTACGAATTGGTAGCTAATCTGATACACATGTGCCGAGTGGATTCCCGTAAATATTTAGGTCAGGAACCTCATTTTATCTGTGTCCAATATAATTTACAACAACAAGATTGGCTATTCGCCCATTGCGATCCTTGGGCCATTGCTTGGGCCAATTATACGGGAAAAATTTTGCATCACTACCCGTCTAACAAACTTCTCCAATTTGCTGCGTGTCATACGTTTCTATTTCCTTCCATAGTACAGGCCTCGCCTTTATCTTCTGCCGCTTTGGTATTTACAGATGGATCCTAAAATGGAACGGCTGCTTTGACCATTAATGGGAAAACTCAATCTTGGGTTCCAGGTTTTTCCTCCGCCCAAGAGGTGGAATTAGAGGCTGTTTTACAAGCACTCGTCCTGTTACAAGACGAGCCCTTTAACTTATACTCAGACAGTCAATATGTAATTCGTGCTCTTCAAGTCATAGAAACTGTTCCCTTTATTGGAACTACTAACTCCAATATTCAGACCCAATTTCGCCAAATACAAACTTTGCTTTGTTCTTGCAACCACCCCTGTTTTTTGGCTTTGTTCGAGCTCACACTAATCTTCCTGGCCCTTTAAGTGAGGGCAATGCGGTCACTGACTCTGCCACCAGAGTTTACTTAACTCAGGTTGAACTTGCTAAGCAGTCACATGCCATCCACCATCCAAACAGTCGAGCCTTGCGCCGACAGTTCAAATTATCTAGAGAAGCAGCGCGACAAATAGTTAAGACTTGCTCCAACTGTGCCCCTTTTTCACCAGCCCCCCATTTAGGTATAAATCCACGAGGACTGCTTTCTAATCACATTTGGCAGATGGATGTCACGCATGTTCCATCATTTGGCCGATTAAAATATGTTCACATTACTGTAGATACTTATTCTAATTTTATCTTGGCCACCCCCCTTGCTGGGGAAGCCACTAAACATTTTATTTCTCACTGCATTCGATGCTTTGCTGTGATGGGGATTCCCTCGCAAATAAAAACAGATAATGGCCCTGGCTATGCAAGCCGAGCATTTCAATCCTTCTGCCGTTCCTATAATATCACTCATATTACAGGCATTCCTTACAATCCTCAAGGTCAAGGCATCGTGGAGAGAGCTAATGGATTATTAAAACATCAAATTGCTAAAATACAGAAAGGAGAGTCGTATCCCGCTACCCCTGTGAATATACTTAATCATGCTTTATTTGTTTTAAATTTTTTGAATTTGGATTCAAATAATTTATCTGCTGCTCAGCGATTCTGGGAAAAAAGAGAGCAGCGTGCTTTTGCCTTAGTAAAGTGGAAGGATCGCCTAACTGGTGCTTGGCATGGACCCGATCCTGTTCTAACCTGGGTTCGAGGGCATGTATGTGTTTTTTCACAAGGAGAAAATGACGCCCGCTGGCTGCCTGAACGCTGCGTTTGGATCGTGGAGAGTGACAGTGGCCATCCAAGCAGCGACTCACTGGGCCTACACCCCCAACCCTCCAGTGGTGCATCCTGCGATGTGGAAAGGACCTGAGTTATTTGTGCATGTCAATTGGGACTGCTACTGATCCACTTGTTCCACACATTCATATGAGCTGTGTTTCTCCTCCTTTTACTATTATGTAGGGACCTTTTAACATATTCATTGACTCTACACAATTTAATATGTGATATTATTTTGTCTTTACCATCCCTCTTCTTAACAACCATTTTTGTAAAAGATGCCCAGGTGAAAAGCAAAGGCCTCCAGAGGTAAGTAGATGTCGGCCGACCCCCTGTATGTCTGTGTTTTGTTTTATTTTTTTTATTTTATTTTATTTTATTTTATTTTTTTAAAAAGGGGTGCACTGTGGGCCTAAAATAGAGGCCTGGGTGGTCAAGGGACGCCTTGACCCCCCTTCCCCTTCTGAGTTTCTTGTCAATATCAAGGCATACCTGAGAGTCCCACCAGCAAGACATGTCTAAATCTAAAAATAGCTGTTAAGTGTATCTGATTGAGTCCAATTTTCTTGTTATATGTCAATGTCTGATTATTTAAAAGTCTCCGCTTCTCTGTCTTGTTCGTGTTACATATTTTTCTTTGTCCAGTTTTTGTCTTTAAAATTGGTACCATTTCTAAGTATGGATCCTTATGGTTTTTCTGTGTGTACTCAAGCACACATCCTTGTTATTTATTTGAACATTTCTGGGCCTAGCATGGCCGCTCCCCCATGTCTGCAGTTGTAACAAGCCCTGGAAAAATAAATTCCAGCTAAGTTGCCTTGCAAAAAGTTTTGTTTCGAACCTGGTTCTCACCTGTAAGAGTAAAATTGGCAAAACTCTCTTGACACAAACTTCCGGAAATTGAACGGCCGATATTAATTTTGCACGCTTTATGATCTTTGAGTATGAATGTGTGTGAATGAGTGAGTGAACATGTTCAAGGTTAAATTGTCAGCATGCTGTATAAAACAATGGATAAATTTATACTTAAACACAAAGACAATTGGGTAAATCTAAGCTTAAAACTTCAAGAAAAATATTAGGTTTGAATGTTTTACAATGTCTCAAAGAATTATTGTGTTGTCTTAAAGAAAAACTGGTAAATATTTTTCTAGATCCTGAAATCTTCATTTTATTGCAGGGCATACAGCTGTTTACATTGTAAACATTGTATCCTGTTCAGCACAGAGGTGTTAGGGAATTTGGGATTTATTACTTTAAGTTAAAGTTTGGAAACATGTATTAGAGATTTAAATGTAAAATTGTTCATTAACGTCAAAAACTTTGCCTGTCCTTTCTTGCAAACTGACACTAGAAATCTGATGGTAAAATGTGGATAATGTGATTAGTGTTTTAAAGGAATGTTTAAAAAAAGGGAAGGAAACTAAGTCCAGACTTAGACTTTTGGTGCACTGATTTCTATAGTTCTTGCATTAGGGAAAAACTGTTATTTGAGTTTAAACTGTTGTTGGAGTTTTAGACAGTAATCTAAACTGCATAAGAGCCCCTTTTTTCTAAAAGGCAAGAGGAGTGCCTTGGGCCCTAGGGGGCCTGAGGGCAGGAGTTCTTTGTGCCCTTAAAGGTTTTTCAATTGCAAATAAAGGCTAAGGTGTTAATTGTTTAAGCCAGTATCAGTAAAAGTTATTAAGAACATTGGAAATGGGTTTCTAAACAATATTTGAAAGTGAAGTTGTCTTAAATGTTTAAAGAAAGAGAGAAAAGGAAAATCAGGACTACCAAAGTAATTGCTTAATTGCCATTTCAGCTTGCTCTTGTAACTTCCAGCTAGCCCATTGGAGAAGAACAGCAATCCTTATTCAGATGTAACTTTGGCCTTTTCCAGGTTCTAGGTAAGCTCATGCTTAGAGACTATTTCCGTGTCGACCACCTTGTTGCTCTAATTGGAGAAACGTGGCCTTTTGTAGGACTCACTGATCTGAAAACTGCAGTTTTGAGCCAACCCCGGGCAAAGCAAAGTCCCTGTGAGATTGTGGTGTCTAATCTGGCAGCAGAGTGCTATTAAGGCAGAGTTGCTTTGGAGCTCGAAGCCGCAGAGTGCTAGCTCTGAGCTGAACAGCTGGGGGACAGCACTCAAGCACCAAGCTCAGGACTCACAGTGGCAGAGTGCAAGCCTTGAGCTGCGGAGCTGAGGTGCGGCACTCAGGCCCTGAGTTTGGGACTCAAAAGTGGCAGGGTGCTAGCCTTGAGCTGGAAAGCTGAGGGACAGTGCCCAGGCCCTGAGTTCAAGTCCAGCAACTAAGCAAGTGAATTGCCAATGGGACATTTATCCCTGTGTGGAGAAACTCTACTGGGACACGATTCAGAAAGCCTCTGCTTGGATGACAGAGATGGTGTCAGATCTTAGTCACTTGTGCTTGGCCGATCAAATTAATCAGAGCCGGGAGGTCATAGAATAGTTTGTAAGCATGCCTATAAATGCCCGTGCCTTTCATAACTGGGCAGGAACTTGTCAATCTTCTGTGACAGTGGGTAGTTTAAAGCCCTAATTGAGCGAAATTTTTATTTATTTATTTATTTATTTATTTATTTTTGACACCAGCCACAAATTCAGGAAAAGTTTGTGGATCTGAGACTTGTGTCTCTATTAATCTGTTTAGATCTGACAACTGAAGCATTGTTAAGGTTGCAGAAATTTAGTTCCCCAGACAATCAAGAAAAGGCCTTTGCAAATGGGTGCTATGTAACTACACTATTGTAGCCAAAGATGGTTCGTGCAGTTGTTAAATGTTAAATATGATCTCCAGTTTGGAGCAAATTATTATTCCTGATATCTAATCCTTGCAATCCCTAATAAAACAGGCTAGGGTTCTTAAGGTCCCTGGTCAAGCACAGAGACAACGCCCCTGAGTCAGCTTGAAGAAGTCACAGAAGCTGAATCTCCGCCCATCTATCCCCTTTAGATGAAGGGACCAGTCATTTTTGGAAAGTGAGACAGGATAATGAGATAATTAGAGATAGTGGAAAGAATAGAAATTGCACTTGTGTTTCTTTTAAAATAAAGATGGGGGATATGTCGGGAGCAAGAGTGGAATCAAACTGTACTTTGATTTGCATCAGATAATTGCTTGATTGTCTTATTGTTTTTTGGCCTTCAACTGTTCAATTGATCTGAGATTTACCATATGAATGTAACCCCCAACAGTTCCCTGATTAACCATCTGGATGTAACACCTGGCAGTGCAATGGTCTCAAGAAGGAATAAAAACTTTGAGTTAAGAATAAACGAGGCGGCAGTTTTTGCTTGGGCTGCAGACCTCCTGGACCCGATGTGTTTGTCTCTCTTCTAATTTTTCCAGTCCCTGCCCCATATTTCAGGAACCCCAATTTGCTGCCGGGAGGCCCCGGCACTTACCCTTACCATAACCCTAACCCTAACCTTAACCCTAACCCTAAACCTAACCCTAACCCTAACCCTTACCCTTACCCTAACCCTAACCACAAACCTAACCCTAACCCTAACACTATACCTAACCCTACCCTTTACCCTTACTCTAACCCTAAACCTAAACCTAATTCTAACTATAACCCCTAACCATAAACTTAACACTAACCCTTACCCTTACCCTAACCCTAAACCTAACCATAACCCTAACACTTAACCTAACCCTAACACTAACCCTAACACTAACACTTACCCTTACCCTAGCCCTAACCCTAACCCTAACCATAACCCTTACCCTAACCCTAACCCTTGCCCTAACCCTAACCATATCACTAACACTAACCCTTACCCTAACCATAAACCTAACCCCTAACCCTATCCCTTACCCGAACCCTAACCCTAACCATAATCCTAACACTAACCCTAACCCTTGCCCTTAACCTAACCCTAACTTTAACTCTAACCCTAACCTTAACCGTAACAGTTACCCTAACCCTAACCTTAACCCCAACACTAAACCTAAACCTATCGCTAAGCCTTACCTTAACCCAAACCCCAATCCTAACCCTAACCCATACCCTTACCCTAAATCTAACCCTAACCTTAAAACTAACCCTTACCCTTACCTTAACCCTAACCCTAAAAATAACCCTAACCCTAACCCTAACCCTAACCCTAACACTAACCTTAACCCTAAACCTTACCCTTACCCTAACCCTAACCCTAATCCTAACCCTAAACCTAAACCTAACCCTAACCCTAACCCTTACCCTAACCCTAACCCTAACCCTAACCTAACCCTTATCCTTACCCTATCCCTAACCCTATCCCTAACCCTATACCGTACCCTTACCCTAACCCTAACCTTAAACCTAACCCTAACCGTAACCCCTTCCCCTAACCCTAACCCTAACCCTTACCCTTACCCTAAACCTAATCCTAAACCTAACCCTAACCCTGACCCTAACCCTTACCCTAAACCTATCCCTAACCCTTACCCTTACCCTAACCCTAAACTTAACCCTAAACCTAACCCTAACTCTTACCCTTATCCTAACCCTAACCCTATCCTTAACCATAACCCTAAACCTTACCCGTACTCTTACCCTAAACCTAACCCTAACCCTTACCCTAAAACTAATCCTAACCCTAACCCTAACCCTTACCCTTACCTTAACCCTAACCCTAACCCTAACCCTTACCCTTACCCTAACGCTAACCCTAACCCTAACCCTAACCATAACGGATACCCTTATTCTAACCCTCACCCTAACCCTAACTGTAACCATAAACCTAACCCTAAAACTAACCCTAACCTTAACCCTTACCTTTACCCTAACCCTAACCCTAAACCTAACCCTAAACCTAACCCTAACCCTTACCCTAACCCTAACCCTAACCCTAACCCTTACCCTTAACCTAACCCTAACCATAACCCTAACCCTAACACTAAACCTAACCCTAACCCTAACCTTAACCATAAACCTTACCCTTACCCTAACCCTAACCCTAACCCTAAACCTAACCCTAAGCCTAACCCTAACCCTTACCCTTACCCTAACCCTAACCCTAAACTAACCTAATCCTTACCCTTACCCTAACCCTAACCATAACCCTACCCCTAACCCTAAACTTAACCTAAGCCCTAACCCTTTCGTTTCCCTAACCCTAACCCAAACCAGAAGCCTAAACCTAACTCTAACCCTAAACTTAAGCCTTACCCTTAACCTAACCCTAACCCTAAACCTAACCCTAAGCCTACCCTTACCCTAACCCTAACCCTAACACTAACCTGAACCCTAACCCTTACCCTTACCCTAACCCTAACCCTAAACCTAACCTTAACCCTAACCCTAACACTTACCCTTACCTAACCCTAAGCCTACCCTTACCCTAACCCTAACCCTAACCCTAACCTGAACCCTAACCCTTACCCTTACCCTAACCCTAACCCTAAACCTAACCTTAACCCTAACCCTAACACTTACCCTTACCTTAACCCTAATCCTTACCCTACACTAACCTTAACCCTAACCCTAACCCTGCCCCTTACCCTTATCCTAACCCTAACCCTAACCCTAACCCTTAACCTAAACCTATCCCTAACCCTTCCCTTACCCTAACCCTAAACCTAACCCTAAACCTAACCCTAAGCCTTACCCTTACCCTAACGCTAACCCTATCCCTAACCATAACCCTAAACCTTACCCTTACCCTTACCTAAACCTAACCCTAACCCTTACCCTAAACCTAATCCTAACCCTAACCCTAACCCTTACTGTTACCTTAACCCTAAGCCTAACCCTTACCCTTACCCTTACCTTACGCTAACCCTTACCCTAACCCTAACCATAACCATACCCTTATCCTAACCCTCACCCTAACCAGAACCCTAAACCTAACTCTAACCCTAAACTTAAGCCTTACCCTTAACCTAACCCAAACCCTAAACCTAACCCAAGCCTATACTTACCCTAACCCTAACCCTAACCCTAACCTGAACCCTAACCCTTACCCTTACCCTAACCCTAACCCTAACCTTAACCCTAACCCTAACCCTTACCCTTACCTTAACCCTAATCCTTACCCTACACTAACCTTAACCCTAACGCTAACCCTGCCCCTTACACTTATCCTAACCCTAACCCTAACCCTAACCCTTAACCTAAACCTATCCCTAACCCTTACCCTTACCCTAACACTAAACCTAACCCTAAACCTAACCTAAGCCTTAGCTTACCCTAACCCTAACCCTGTCCCTAACCATAACCCTAAACCTTACCCTTACCCTTACCTAAACCTAACCCTAACCCTTACCCTAAACCTAATCCTAACCCTAACCCTAACACTTACTCTTACCTAACCCTAAGCCTAACCCTAACCCTTACCCTTACCTAACCTAACCCTAACCCTAACTCTAACCATAACGCATACCCTTATCCTAACCCTCACCCCAACCCTAACTTAACCATAAACCTAAAAATAACCTAACCCTAACCCTAACCCTAACCCTAACCCCTAACCCTAACCCTTACCGTTACCCTAACCCTAACCCTAAATCCAACCCTAAACCTAACCCTAACCCTTACCCTAACCCTAACCCTAACCCTACCCTTACCCTTAACCTAACCCTAACCCTAACCCTAACCCTAACCCTAACACTAACACTAAACCTAACACTAACCCTAACCTTAACCATAAACCTTACCCTTACCCTAACCCTAACCCTAACCCTAACCCTAAACCTAACCCTAAACCTAACCCTAACCCTAACCCTTACCCTTACCATAACCCTAAACTAACCCTAATCCTTACCCATACCCTAACCCTAACCATAACACTAACCCTAACCCTAAACTTAACCTTAGACCTAACCTTTCCTTTCCCTAACCCTAACCCTAACGAGAACCCTAAAGCTAACACTAACCCTAAACTTAACCCTTACCCTTAACCTAACCCTAACCCTAAACTAACCCTAATCCTTACCCTTACCCTAACCCTAACCATAACCCTAACACTAACCCTAACTCTAACCTTAACCCTAACCCTTACCCTTACCCTTACCCTAACCCTAACCCTAACCCTAACCCTAAACCTAACCCTAAACCTAACCCTAACCCTAACCCTTACCCTTACCATAACCCTAAACTAACCCTAATCCTTACCCATACCCTAACCCTAACCATAACACTAACCCTAACCCTAAACTTAACCTTAGACCTAACCTTTCCTTTCCCTAACCCTAACCCTAACGAGAACCCTAAAGCTAACACTAACCCTAAACTTAACCCTTACCCTTAACCTAACCCTAACCCTAAACTAACCCTAATCCTTACCCTTACCCTAACCCTAACCATAACCCTAACACTAACCCTAACTCTAACCTTAACCCTAACCCTTACCCTTACCCTAACCCTAACCCTAACCTTAAACCTAAAACTAACCCTAACCCTTACCCTTATCCTAACCCCTAACCTTAACCATATCCCTAACCCTATCAGTTACCCTTACCCTAACCATAACCCTAAAACTAACCCTAACTGTAACCCCTAACCCTAACCCTAACCCTAACCCTTAACCTTAACCTAACCCTAACCCTAACCCTAACCCTTAACCTTACCCTAACGCTAACCCTACCTTAATCCCAACCCTAAACCTAACGCTAACCCTAACCCTTACCCTAAACAGAACCCTAACCCTAACACTAAAACTTACCCTTACCCTAACCCTAACTCTAACCCTTATCCTTATCATAACCCTAACCCTAACCCTAACCCTTACCCTAACCCTAACATGAACCCTAACCCCTAACCCTAACCCTTACCCTAACCCTAACCTTAACCTAACCCTAACCCTTACCATTACCCTAAACCTAACCCCAACCCTTATCCTTAACATAACCCTAACCCCTAACCCTAACCCTTACCCTAACCCTAACATGAACACTAACCCCTAACCCTAACCCACCCTAACCCTAACCTAAACCTAACCACTAACCCTAACCTAACCCTAACCACTAAACCTAACCCTAACCCAAACCCTACCCTTATCCTAACCCTAAACCTAACCCTAACACTTAACCTTACCCTAACTCCAACACCAACCCTAACCCTAACCCTAACCCTTACCCTTACCCTAACCCTAAACCTAACCCTAACCTAACCCTAACACTTACCCATACCCTAACCCCAACCCTAACCCTAACCCTAACCCTAACACTAACACTTACCCTTAGCCTAACACCAAAACCTAACCCTAAACCTAACCCTAACCCTAACCCTTATCCTTACCCTAACCCTAACCCTAACCCTAAACATTACCCTTACCCTTAACCTAACCCTTCCCCTAAACCTTACCCTCATCCTAACCCTAACCCTAACCCTAACCCTAATCTTAACCCCAACTCTAAACCTAACCGTAACCCTAACACTAACACTTACCCTTACCCTAACCGTAACCATAACTCTAACTCTAACCCTAACCCTAACCCTAACCCTAACCCTAACCATTACCCTAACCCTAACCCTAACCCTAACCCTAACCCTTACACTTACCCTAACCCTAACCTTACCCTAACCTTACCCTTAGCCTAACCCTAACCCTAACCCTGACACTTACCCTAACCCTAATCCTAACCCAGCCCTAACACTAACCCTTAACCTAACCCTAACACTAACTCTAACCTCTAACCCTAACCCTTACCCTACCCTAACCCTAACCCTAACAATAACCCTTACCCTTCCGCTAAACCTAACCCTAACTTTAAATCCCAACCCAAAATCTAACCATAACCCTAAGCCTAACCCTTACTGAAACCCTAACCCTAACCCTAACCCTAACACTAACACTTACCCTTACCCTAACCCTAACCGTAACACTAACCCAAAGCATAACCCTTACCCTAACCTTAACCCTAACCTAACGCTTACCCTATCACTAACCCTAACACTAACCCTAAACCTTACCCTAACCCTAAACCTAACCCTAAACTTAACCTGAACCCTTACCCTAACCTTAACCCTAATCGTAACTTAACCCTTACCCTTACCGTAATGCTACCCTAACCCTAAACCTAACCCTAACCCTAACCTTAACCCTAAACATTACCCATACCCTAACCCTAACCCTAAACCTAACCCAAACCATTACCCTTACACTAACCCTAACCCTAAACTTAACCCTAACCTTAACCCTAAACCTTACCCTTATCCTAACCCTAACCCTTAACCTAACCCGAACATGAACCCCTAACCCCTAACCCTACCCTTACCCTAACCCCAACCCTAACCCTAACCCTAACCACTAACCCTAACCTAACACTAACCCCTAAACCTATCCCTAACCCTAACCCTTCCCTTATCCTAACCCTAAACCTAACCGTTACACTTACCCTTACCCTAACCACAAGCCTAACCCTAACCCTAACCCTAACCCTTACCCTAACCCTAACCCTATCCCTAACTTTAAACCTTACCCTTACCGTAACCCTAAACCTAACCTTAAACCTAAACTTAACCCTAACCCTAACCTAACCCTTATCCTTACCCTAACAATAACCCTAACCTTAACCCTAACCCTAAACCTTACCCTAAACCTAACCCTAACCCTAACCCTAACCCTAACCCTTACCCTTCCACTAACCTAACCCTAATCTTAAACCCAACCCTAAACCTAACCTAACCCTAAGCCTAACCCTTACCCTAACCCTAACCCTTACCCTAACACTAACACTTACCCTTACCCTAACCCTAACCCTAACCCTAACCCTAAGCATAAACCTTACCCTAACCTTAAACCTAACCCTAACCCTTACCCTAACCCTAACACTAACCCTAAACCTTACCCAAACCCTAAACCTAACCTAAACCTAACCTGAACCCTTACCCTAACCTTAACCCTAATCCTAACGTAATCCTTACCCTTACCGTAACGCTACCCTAAACCTAAACCTAACCCTAACCCTAACCTTAACCTAAAACTTACCCATACCCTAACCCTAACCCTAAACCTAACCAAAACCATTACCCTTACACTAACCCTAACCCTAACCTAACCCTAACCTTAACCCTAAACCTTACCCTTATCCTAACCCTAACCCTTAACCTAACCCGAACATGAACCCTAACCCCTAACCCTAACCTTACCCTAACCCCAACCCTAACCCTAACCCTAACCACTAACCCTAACCTAACCCTAACCCCTAACCCTAACCCTAACCCTAACCCTTCCCTTATCCTAACCTAAACCTAACCCTAACACTTACCCTTACCCTAACCACAACCCTAAACCTAACCCTAACCCTAACCCTTACCCTAAAACTAACCCTATCCCTAACCCTAAAACTTACCCTTACCGTAACCCTAAACCTAACCTTAAACCTAACCCTAATCCTAACCCTAACCTAACCCTTATCCTTACCCTAACAATAACCCTAACCTTAAACCTAACCCTAACCCTTACCCTAACCCTAACCCTAACCCTAACCCTAACCCTAACACTAAACCTTACCCTTCCACTAACCCTATCCCTAACCTTAAACCCAACCCTAAACCTAACCCTAACCTAAGCCTAACCCTTACCCTAACCCCAACCCTTACCCTAACACTAACACTTACCCTTACCCTAACCCTAACCCTAACCCTAAGCATAACCCTTACCCTAAACTTAAACCTAACCCTAACCCTTACCCTAATCCTAACTTAACCCTTACCCTTACCGTAACGCTACCCTAACCCTAAACCTAACCCTAACCCTAACTGCAACCCTAAAACTTACCCTTACCCTAACCCTAACACTAAACCTAACAGTAACCCTAACCCTAACCCTTACCCTTACCCTAACCCTAACCCTAACCTAACCCAAACCCTTACCCTTACACTAACCCTAAACCTAAGCATAACCCGTACCCTAACCTAAACCTAACCCTAACCCTTACCCTAACCCTATCCCGAACACTAACCCTAAACCTTACCCTAACCCTAAACCGAACACTAAACCTAAAACTAACCCTTACCCTTACCTTAACCCTAACCCTAAACCTAACTCTAATCCTTACCCAAACCCTAACCATAACCCTAACCTTACCCCTAAACCTTACCCTTAACCTAACCTAACCCTAAACCTAACCCTAAACCTAACCCTAACCGTAACCGTAACCCTTACCATAACCCTAACCCTAACCCTAAACCTTATCCTTACCCTAACCCTAACCCTAACCTTAACCCTAAACCTAACACTAACCCTAACCCTTACCCTTACCCTAACCCTAACCCTAAACCTAACCCTAACCCTAACCCTATCCCTAACCTATACCTTACCCTAACCCTAACCCTAACCTTAACCCTAAACCTAACCCTAACCCTAACCCTAACCCTTACCCTAACCCTAAACCTAACCCTAACCCTAACCCTAACACTAACCCTTATCCTTAACCCTAAACTTGACCTAAAACCTAACCCTAACCCTAACCCTTACCCTTACCCTAACCCTAACCCTAACCCTAAACCTAAACCTAACCCTAACCCTATCCCTAACCTATACCTTACCCTAACCCTAAACCTAACCCTAAACCTAACCCTAACCCTAACCCTAACCCTTACCCCTAAACCTATCCCTGACACTTACCCTTACCCTAACCCTAAACCTAAACCCTAACCTAACCCTAACCTTAACCTTACCCTAAGCCTAACCTATCCCTAACCATAACCCTAGACCTTACCCTTACCCTTACCCTAAACCTAACACTAACCCTTACCCTAAACCTAATCCTAACCCTAACCCTAACCCTAACCCTTACTCTTACCTTAACCCTAACCCTAACCCTCACCCTTACCCTTACCCTAACGCTAGCCTAACCCTAACCCTAACCATAACACATACCCTTATCCTAATCCTCACCCTAACCCTAACTGTAACCATAAACCTAACCCTAAACCTAACCCTAAACCTAACCCTAACCCTTACCCTTACCCTAACCCTAACCCTAAACTTAACCCTACACCTAAGCCTAACCCTCACCCTAACCCTAACCCTAACCCTAATCTACCCTAAACCTAACCCTAACCCTAAATCTAACCCTAACCCTAACCCTAACCCTATCCCTGATACTTACCATAACTCTAATCCGAACCCTAACCATAAACCTTACCCTAACCTTAACCCGAACCCTAACCCTAACCCTAACAATTACCCTAAACCTAACCCTAACCCTAACCCTAAACCTAACCCTTAACCTATCCCTAACACCAACCCTAACCCCTAAGGCTAACCCTTACACGAACCCTAACCCTAACACTTACCCTAACCCTAAATCTAACCCTAGCCCTAACCCTTAACCTAACCCTAACACTACTCTAACATCTAACCCTAACCCTTACTCTAAACCTAACCCTAAACCTAACCCTAACGCTATCCTCTAACCCTAACCATTACCCTAACCCGTAACACTAAACCTAACCCAATCCTTACCCTTATCCTAACCCTAACCCTAACTCTAACACTTACCCTTATCCTAACCCCTACCCTAACCCTAAACCTAACTCTAAATCTTACCCTAATGCTAACCCTAATCCTAACCTAACCTTCACCCTTACCCTAACCCTAAACCTAACCCTAACCCTTACCCTAACCATTACCCTCATCCAAACCTAACCCTAAACCTAATCCTAACCCTAACCCTAACACTAACACTTACCCTTACCCTAACCGTAACCCTAACCCTAACCCTAACCCTAAACCTAAACCTAACCCTTACTCTTACTCTAACCTTATCCCTAACCTTAACAGTAACCCTAACACTAAACCTAACCTTAACCCTAAACCTTATCCTTTCCCTAACCCTAATCCTAACCCTAACCCTAAACCTAACCCTAACCCTAAACCTAAGCCTTACCCTAACCCTATCCCTAACCCTATCACTTACCCTTACCGTAACCATAACCCTAAAACTAACCCTAACCGTAACACCTAACCCTAACCCTAACCCTAACCCTTACCCTTACCCTAACCCTAACCCTAACCCTTAATCTTACCCTAACGCTAACCCTAACCTTAACCCCAACCCTAAACCTAACCCTAAGCCTAACCTTACCCTAACAATAACCCTAACCCTAACACTAAAACTTACCCTTACCATAACCCTAAACCTAACCCTTATCCTTACCCTAACCCTAACCCTAACCCTAACCCTTACCCTAACCCTAACACGAACCCTAACCCCTAACCCTAACCCTTACCCTAAACCTCACCCTAACTCTAAGCATAACCACTAACCCTAACCTAACCCTAACCCCTAAACCTAATCCTACCCTAAACCTAACCCTAACACTTACCCTTACCCTAACCCCAAACCTAACCCTAACTCTAACCCTTACCCTAAACCTAACCCTATCCCTAACCCTAACACTTACCCTTACCCTAACCCTAAACCTAACCCTAAACCTAACCCTAACCCTAACCCTCACCCTTACTCTAACCATAACCCTAACCCTAACCCTAAACCTTACCCGTACCCTAAACCTAAACCTAACCCTTACCCTAACCCTTACCCTTATCCTAACCCTAACTGTAACCCTAACCCTAACCCTAATCTTAACACCAACTCTAAAACTAACCCTAACCCTAACCCTAACACTAACACTTACCCTTACAATAACCGTAACCCTAACCCTAACGCTAACCCTTTTCCTAACCCTAACCCTATTTCTGACCCTAACCCTTACCCTAAACCTAACCCTAAACCTAACCCAAACCCTATCATCTAACCCTAACCCTTACCCTAATCCCTAACACTAACCCTAACCCTAACCCTAACCCTTACCCTTACCCTAACCCTACCCCTAACTCTAAACCTAACCCTTACCCCTACCGTAAACATAACCTGAAACCTAACCCTAACCCTAAACCTAACCCTTACCCTAACCCTAACCCTAATCCTAACCCTAACCCTTTCCCTTACCCTAACCCTACCCAAAACCTAAACATAACCCTAACACTAAACCTAAACCTAACCCTAACCCTAACCCTAATCCTAACCCTTAACCTTACCATAACCCTAAACCTAACCCTAACACTAACCCTAACACTAACCCTATCCCTAACCCTATCCCTTACCCTTACCCTAACCCTAAACCTAAACCTAACTCTAACCATAACCCCTATCCCTAAACCTAAGCCTAACCCTTACCCTTACCCTAACCCTAACCCTAACACTAACCCTTACCCTTCCCCTAACCCTAACCCTAACCTTAAACCCAACCCTAAACCTAAACCTAAACCGAAGCCTAACCCTTTCCCTAACCCTAACCCTAATCCTAACACTAACACTTACCCTTACCCTAACCCTAACCCTAACCCTAACCCTAAGAATAACCCTTATCCTAACACTAAACCTAAACCTAACCCTTACCCTAACCCTAACACTAAACCTTACCCTAACCCTAAATCAAACCTTAAAACTAACCCGAACTTTTACCCTAACCCCAACCCTAATCCTAACTAACCCTTACCCTTACCGTAACGCTACCCTAACCCTAAAGCTAACCCTAACCCTAACCTTAACCCTAAACCTTACCCTTACCCTAACCCTAACCCTAAACCTAACAGTAACCCTAACCCTAACACTTACCCTTACCCTAACCTTAACCCTAAACCTAAACCAAAACCTTACCCTTACACAAACCCTAACCCTAACCCTAACCCTTACACTTACCCTAACCCTAACCCTAAACCTAACCCAAAACCTTACCCTTACACTAACCCTAACCCTAACCTTAACCCTAACCCTAACCCTAACCCTTAACCTAACCCTAACACCAACCCTAACCCCTAACGCTAACCCTTACACTAACCCTAACCCTAACCCTAACCCTAACCCTAACCCTAACCTTTCACCTAACCCTTACCCTAACCGTAACCATGACCCTAACACTAAAACTTACACTTACGCTAACCCTAACCCTAACCCTTATCCTAACGCTAACCCTAGCCCTACCCTAACCCTTAACCTAACCCGAACATGAACCCTAACCCCTAACCCTAACCCTTATCCTATCCACTAAACCTAAACTAACCCTAACCCCTAAACCTAACCCTAACCCTAACCCTTCCGTTATCCTAACCCTAAACCTAACCCTAACACTTACCCTTACCCTAAACCTAACCCTATCCCTGACCCTAACCCTTACCCTTACCCTTACCCTAACCTAACCCTAACCCTTACCCTAACCCTTACCCTTATCTTAACCCTAACCCTAACCCTACTCCTAACCTCAACTTTAAACCTACCCCTAAACTTAATCCTAACACTAACACTTACCCTTACCCTAACCGTAACCCTAAACCTAACGCTAACTCTAACCCTTATCCTAACCCTAACCCTAACTCTAACCCTAAACCTAAACCTAACCCTAACCCTTACACTTACCCTAACCCTAACCCTAACCCTAACCCTAACCCTGACACTTACCCTATCCCTAATCCTAACCCTAACACTAAACCTTAACCTAACCCTAACCCGAACCCTAACCCTAACTGTAACACTTACCCTAAACCTAACCCTAACCCTAACCTATCCCTTAACCTAACCCTAACACCAACCCTAACCCCTAACGCTAACCCTTACGCTAACCCTAACCATAACCCTAACACTTACCCTAACCCTAACACTAACCCTAACCCTTAACCTAACCCTAACACTAACTCTAACATGTAACCCTAACCCTTACCCTAAACCTAACCCTAAACCTAACCTTAACCCTATCCTCTAACCCTAACCCTTACCCTAACCCGTAACACTAAACCTAACCCTAATCCTTACCCTTATCCTAACCCTAACCCTAACCCTAACTCTTACCCTTATCCTAACCCCTACCCTAAACCTAAACCTTACCCTAACTCTTACCCTAACCTTAACCCTAATCCTAACCCTAACCTTTACCCTTACCCTAACCCTAAACCTAACCCTAACCCTTACCCTAACCCTTACCCTTATCCTAACCCTAACCCTAAACCTAATCCTACCCCTAACCCTAACACTAACACTTACCCTTACCCTAAACTTAACCCTAACCCTAACCCTAACCCTAACACTAAACCTAAACCTAACCCTTACTCTTACTCTAACCCTAACCCTAACATTAACCCTAACCCTAACACTAAACCTAAACTTAACCCTAAACCTTATCCTTTCCCTAACCCTAATCCTAACCCTAACCATAAACCTAAGCCTTACCCTAACCCTATCCCTAACACTATCACTTACCCTTACCCTAACCATAACCCTAAAATTAACCCTAAACGTAACCACTAACCCTAATCCTAACCCTAACCCTTAACCTTACCCTAACCCTAACCCTAACCCTAACCCTTAACCTTACCCTAACGCTAACCCTAACCTTAACCCCAACCCTAACCTAACCCTAACCCTAACCCTTACCCTAACCAAAACCCTAACCCTAACACTAAAACTTACCCTTACCCTAACCCTAACCCTAACCCTTATCCTTTCCCTAACCCTAACCCTAACCCTAACCCTAACATGAACCCTAACGACTAACCCTAACTTAACCCTAACCCCTAAACCTAACCCTAAACCTAACCCTTTCCTTATCCTAACCCAACCCTAAACCTAACCCTAACACTTACCCTTACCCTAACCCCAACCCTAACCCTAACCCTAACCCTTACCCTAAACCTAACCCTATCCCTAACCCTAACACTTACCCTTACCCTAACCCTAAACCTAACCCTACCCCTAAGCCTTACCCTAAACCTTACCCTTACCCTAAACCTAACCCTAACCCTTACCCTAACCCTTACTCTTATCCTAACCCTAACCCTAACGATTTTCCTAAACGTAACCCCAAATCTAACCCTAACCCTTACCCTAAACCTAACTCTAAACCAAACCCTAACGCTATCTTCTAACCCTAACCCTAACCCCTAACACTAACCCTAACCCTTACCCTTACCCTACCCTACCCTTAACTCTAAACCTAACCCTAACCCTAACCCTAACATGAACCCTAACCCCTAACCCTAACCCTTACCATAAACCTAACCCTAACACTAACCCTAACCACTAACCCTAACTTAACCCTAACCCCTAAACCTAACCCTAACCCTAACCCTTTCCTTATCCTAACCCAACCCTAAACCTAACCCTAACAATTACCCTTAACCTAACCCCAACCCTAACCCTAACCCTAACCCTTACCCTAAACCTAACCCTATCCCTAACCCTAACACTTACCCTTACCCTAACCCTAAACCTAACCCTAACCCTAAGCCTTACCCTAAACCTTACCCTTACCCTAAACCTAACCCTAACCCTTACCCTAACCCTTACTCTTATCCTAACCCTAACCCTAACCCTAACCATTTTTCTAAACCTAACCCCAACTCTAACCCTAACCCTTACCCTAAACCTAACTCTAAACCAAACCCTAACGCTATCTTCTAACCCTAACCCTAACCCCTAACACTAACCCTAACCCTTACCCTTACCCTACCCTACCCTTAACTCTAAACCTAACCCTTACTCTTACCCTAACCATAACCTAAAACCTAACCCTAACCCTAAAGCTAACCCTTACCTTACCCTAACCCTAATTCTAACCTTAACCCTTACCCTTACCCTAACCCTACCCTAACCCTAAACCTAACCCTAACCCTAACCCTAACCCTAACCCTTACCCTTACCTGAACCCTAAACCTAACCCTAACACTAACCATAACCATAATCCTTACCCTAATCCTACCCTAACCCTAAACTTAACCCTAACCCTATCCCTAACCCTAACCCTTACCTTAACCCTATCCCTAACCCTAACCCTAACCCTAACCTAACTGTAAAAATTGCCCTTACCCTAACCCTAACCGTAACCCTTACCGTAACCAAACCCTAACCCTAAATCTAACCCTAACCCTTACCCTAACCCTAACCCTATCCCTAACCCGAAACCTAACCCTATCCCTAAGCCTATCCCTTACCCTTACCCTAAACCTAAACCTAAACCTAAATCTAACCGTAACTCCCTATCCCTAAACCTAAGCCTAACCCTTACCCTTACCCTAACCCTAACCCTAACCTAACCCTAACACTAACCCTTCCCCTTCCCCTAATCCTAACCCTAACCTTAAACCCAACCCTAAACCTAACCCTAAACCTAAGCCTAACCCTTAACTTAACCCTAACCCTAACCCTAACACTAACACTTATCCTTACCCTAACCCTAACCCTAACCATAAGCATAACCCTTATCCTAACCCTAAACCTAACCCTAACCCTTACCCTAACCCTAACACTAACCCTAAACCTTACCCTAACCCTAAACCAAACCCTAAACCTAACCCGAACCTTTACCGTAACCCTAACCCTAATCCTAACTAACCCTTACACTTACCGTAACGCTACCCTAACCCTAAACCTAACCCTAACCCTAACCTTAGCCCTAAACCTTACCCTTACCCTAACCCTAAACCCAAACCTAACAATAACCCTAAACCTAACCCTTACCCTTACCCTAACCCTAACCCTAACCTAACCCAAACCCTTACCCTTACATTAAACCTAAACCTAACCCTAACCCTAACCCTTACCCTTACCCTAACCCTAACCCTAAACCTAACCCAAACCCTTACCCTTACACTAACCCTAACCCTAATCTTAACCCTAACCCTAACCCTAAACCTAACCTTAACCCTAACCCTTATCTGTTCCCTAAACCCTATCCTTCACCATAACACTCACCCTTATCCTAACCCTAAACCTAACCCTTAACTAACCCTGACCCTAACCCTTACCCTTACCCTAACCCTAACCCTAAACCTTACCCTTACCCTAAACGTAAACCTAACCCTTACCCTAACCCTTACCCTTATCCTAACCTTAACCCTAACCCTAACCCTAATCTTAACCCCAACTCTAAAACTAACACTAACCCTAACCCTAACCCTAAACCTAATCCTTACCGTTAACCTAACCCTTACCCTAACCCTAATACTAACCCTAACCCTTACCCTTACCCTAACCCTACCCTAACCCTAACCCTAAACCTAACCCTACCACTAACCCTAACCGTAACCCTTACCCCTACCCTAACCCTAAACCTAACCCTAACCCTTACCCTTACCCTAACCCTAACCCTTACCCTAACCCTAACCCTAACCTAAACCTCACCCTTACGCAAACACTAACCCTAACCTTAACCCTAACCTGAACTCTAACCCTAACCCTTACCCTTACCCTAACCCTAACCCTAACCCTAACCCTATCCCTAACCCTATCCCTTACCCTTACCCTAACCCTAAACCTAAACCTAACTCTAACCGTAACCCTTATAGCTAAACCTAAGCCTAACCCTTACCCTTACCCTAAACCTAACCCTAACACTAACCATTCCCCTTCCCATAACCCTAACCCAAACCTTAAAACCAACCCTAAACCTAACCTTAAACCTAAGCCTAAACCTTACCCTAACCCTAACCTTAACCCTAACCCTAACACTAACACTTACCCTTACTCTCACACTAACCCTAACCCTAACCCTAAGAATAACCCTTATCCTAACCCTAAACCTAACCCTAACCCTTACTCCAACCCTAACACTAACCCTAAACCTTACCCTAATCCTAAACCTAACACTAAACCTAACCCGAACCCTCACCCTAACACTAACCCTAATCCTAACTAACCCTTACCCTTACCGTAACACTACCTTAACCCTAAACCTAACCCTAACCCTAACCTTAACCCTAAACCTTACCCATACCCTAAACCTAAGAGTAAAGCTAACCCTAACCCTTACCCTAATCCTAACCATAAACGTAACCCAAACCCTACCGTTACACTAACCCTAACCCTAAACCTAACCATTAGCCTTACCCTAACCCTAACCCTAAACGTAACCCAAACCCTTACCCTTACAATAACCGTAACCGTAACCTTAACCCTAACCCTAAACCTAAACCTAACCTTAACCCTAACCCTTAACCTTTCCCTAAACCCTAACCCTAAACCTAACCCTAAACCTAACCCTAACCCTAAACCTAACCCTTACCCTTACCTTAACCCTAACCCAAAACCTAACCCTAACTCTTACCCTTACCCTAACCCTAACCCTAACCCTAACCCTAAACTTAACCCTAAACCTAACGCTTACCCTAACCCTAAACCTAATCCTAACCCTAAACGTAACCCTAACCCTAACCCTAACCCTAACCCTTATTTTACCCTAACCATAACCCTAAACTTAACCCTAAACCTAACCCTAACCCTAACCGTTACCCTTACCCTAAATGTAAACCTAACCCTAAACCTAACCCTAAACCTATCCCTAACCCTATACCTTATCCTTACCCTAACCCTAACCTTAAACCTAACCCTAACCATAACCCCGACCCCTAACCCTAACCCTAACCCTTACCCTTACCCTAACCCTAAACCTAAACCTAACCCTAACCCTAACCCTAACCCTTACCTAAACCTATCCCTAACCCTTACCCTTACCCTAACCCTAAACCTAACACTAAACCTAACCCTTACCCTTACCCTTACCCTAACCCTAATCCTAACCCTAAAACTTACCCTTACCCTAAACCTAACCCTAACCCTTACCCTATCCCTTACCCTTATCCTAACCCTAACCCTAACCCTAATCTTAACCCCAACTCTAAACCTAACCCTAAACCTAACCCTAACACTAACACTTGCCCTTACCCTAACCGTAACCCTAACCCCAACCGTAACCCTTATTCTAACCCTAACCCTAACACTAACCCTAAACCTAAACCTAACCCTAACCCTTATACTTACCCTAACCCTAACCATAACCATAACCCTAACAATGACACTTACCCTAACCCTAATCCTAACCCTAAACCTTACCCTAACCCTAACCCTAACACTTACGCTAAACCTAACCCTAACCCTAACCCTAACACTTACCCTAACCCTAACACTAACCCTAACGCTAACCCTTAACCTAACCCTAACCCTTATCCTAACCCTAACCCTAATTCTAACCCTAAACCTAACCCTAACCCTAACCCCAACCCTTACCCTAAACCTAACCCTAACCCTAACCCTAACTCTGACACTTACCCTAACCCTAATCCTAACCCTAACCCTAAACCTTACCCTAACCACACCCGAACCCTAACCCTAAACCTAACACTTACCTTAAACCTAACCCTAACCCTAATCCTAACCCTAACCCTTACCCTAACCCTAACATTAACACTAAAGCTAACCCTTATCCTAACCCTAACACTAACCCTAACCCTTAACCTAACCCTAACACTAACTCTAACCTCTAAACCTAACACTTACCCTAAACCTAACCCTAACCCTAACCCCAACCCTAACTTCTAACCCTAACCCTTACCCTAACCCCTAACACTACCCCTAAACCTAAATCTTACCCTTATCCTAACCCTAACCCTTACCGTAACCCTAACCCTAATTCTAACGCTAAGCTTTACCCTTACCCTAACCCTAAATCTAACCCTAACCCTAAACATAACCCTAACCCTTACCCTTACCCTAACCCTAACCCTAACCTAAACCTAACCCTTACCCTTACCCTAACCCTAACCCTAAACCTAAACCGAACCCTTACCCTTACCCTAACCCTAAACCTAACCCTAACCCTAAACCTAACCCTAACCCTAACCCTAACCCTAAACCTAAACCTAACCCTTACTCTTACCCTAAACCTAACCCTAACCTAAATCCTAACCCTAACCCTAAAACTAACCTTAACCCTAACCCTTATCCTTTCCCTAACCCTAACCCTAACCTTAACCCTAACCCTTATCCTTTCCCTAACCCTAACCCTAACCCTAACCCTAAACTTAATCCTAACCATAAACCTAAGCCTTACCCTTACCCTAACCCTAACCGTAAACCTAACCCTAGCCCTTCCGCTTACCCTAACCCTAACCCTAAACCTGACCTTAACCCTAACCCTTACACTTACCCTAACCCTAAACCTAACCCTAACCCTAAACCTACCCCTAACCCAAACCCTAACCCTTCCCTAACCCTAACCCTAACCCTAACCCTAAGCCTAACTCTAAACCAAACCCTAACCCTAAACCTTACCCTAACCCTATCCCTAACCCTAACCTAATCCTTACCTTTACCCTAACCCTAACCCTAAACTTAACCCTAAACCTAAACCTAACCCGAATCCTTACCCTTACCCTAACCCTAACCATAAACCTAACCCTAACTCTAACACTATACGTAACCCTACCCTTTACCCTTACTCTAACCCTAACCCTAACCCTAACCTTAACCCTAAACCTTACCCATACCCTATCCCTAACCCTAAACCTAACAGTAACCCTAACACTAACCCTTACCCTAATCCTATCCATAAACCTAACCCAAAACCTTACCCTTACACTAACCCTAACCCTAACCCTAACCCTTACCCTAACCCTAACCCTAACCCTAAACCTAACCCAAACCCTTACCCTTACACTAACCCTAACCCTAACCTTAACCCTAACCCTAAACCTAATCCTAAACTTAACCCTAACCCTTATCTTTTCCCTAAACCCTAACCCTAAACCTAACCCTAAACCTAACCCTAAACCTAAACCTAACCCTTACCCTTACCTTAACCCTAACCCAAAACCTAACCCTAACTCTTACCCTTACCCTAACCCTACCCCTAACCCTAACCCTAACCTTAACCCTAAACCTAACCCTTACCCTAACCCTAAACCTAATCCTAACCCTAAACGTAACCCTAACCATAACCCTAACCTTTACCCTAACCCTAACCCTAACCCTAACCCTTATTTTACCCTAACCCTAACCCTAACCTTAACCCTAAACTTAACCCTAACCCTAAACCTTACCCTTACCCTAAGCCTAAACCTAACCCTAAACCTAACCCTAACCCTATCACTAACCCTATACCTTATCCTTACCCTAACCCTAAACTTAAACCTAACCCTAACCATGACCCCTACCCCTAACCCTAACCCTAACCCTTACCCTTACCCTAACCCTAAACCTAAACCTAAACCTAACCATAACCCTAACTCTAACCCTTACCTAAACCTATCCCTAACCCTTACCCTTACCCTAACCCTAAACCTAACACTAAACCTAACCCTAACCCTTACCCTTACCCTAACCCTAACCCTAACCCTAACCATAACCCTAGACCTTACCCTTACCCTTACTCTAAACCTAAACATAACCCTTACCCTAAACCTAATCCTATCCCTAACCCAAACTCTTACCCTTACCTTAACCCTAACACTAACCCTAACCCTTACCCTTACCCTAACGCTAACCCTAACCCTAACCCTAACCATAACGCATAACCTTAACCTAACCCTCACCCTAACCCTAACTGTAACCATAAACCTAACCCTAAACCAAACCCTAACCCTAACCCTAACCCTTACCCTGACCCTAACCCTAAACCTAAACTTAACCCTAAACCTAACCCTAACCCTTACCCTAACCCTAACCCTAACCCTAACCCTTACCCTAACCCTAACCCTAACCCTTACCCTTACCCTAACCCTAACCCTAAACTAACCCTAATCCTTACCCTTACCATAACCCTAACCATAACCCTAACCCTAACCCTAACTTAACTTACCTTACCCTTACCCTTAACGTAACCCTAACGTAACCCTAACCCTTACCCTTACCCTAACCCTAACCCTACCCTAACCTGAACCCTAACCTTTACCCTTACCCTAACCCTAACCCTACCCTAAACTGAACCCTAAAAACCCTTACCCTAACCCTAACCCTAACCCTAATCTTAACCCTAACCCTAACCCTAACATTTGCCCTTACTTTAACCCTAATCCCAACCCTAACACTTACCCTAAACCTATCCCTAAACCTAAAGATTACCCTTACCCTAACCATAACCCTAAAACTAACCCTAACCCTAACCCTTACCCTTACCCTAACCCTAACCCTAACCCTTAACCTTACCGTAACGCTAAACCTAACCTCAACCGCAATCCTAATCGTAACCCTAACACTAACCCTTACCCTAACCCTAACCCTAACACTAACACTAAAACTTACCCTTACGCTAACACTAACCCTAACCCTTATTCTAACCCTAACCCTAACCCTAACCCTTAACCTAACCCTAACATGAACACATGAACCCTAACCCCTAAACTAACCCTTACCCTAACCCCAACACTAAACCTAACCCTAAGCACTAACCGTAACCTAACCTAACCCCTAAACCTAACCCTATCCCTAACCCTTCCCTTATCCTAATCCTAAACCTAACCCTAACACTTACCCTTACCCTAAACCCAACCCTAACCCTAACCCTAACCCTAACCCTAACATTAACACATACCCTTACCCTAACCGTAACCCATACCCTAACTGTAACCCTTATCCTAACCCTAACCCTAAGTCTAACCCTAAACCTAAACCTAACCCTAACCCTTACACTTACCCTAAACCTAACCCTAACCATACCCCTAACCCTGACACTTACCCTAACCCTAATCCTAACCCTAACCCTAAACCTTACCCTAACCCTAACCCTAACCCTAACACTTACCCTAAACCTAACCCTAACCCTAACCCTAACACTTACCGTAACCCTAACACTAACCCTAACGCTAACCCTTAAGCTAACCCTAACCCTTATCCTAACAATAACCCTAACTCTAACCTGAAACCTAATCCTAACCCTAACCCCTAACCTTACCCTAAACCTAACCCTAATCCTAACCCTAACCCTAAACCTTACCCTAACCTCAACCGAACCCTAACCCTAACCCTAACACTTACCTTAAACCTAACCCTAACCCTAATCCTAACCCTAACCCTTACCCTAACCCTAACACTAACTCTAACCTCTAACCCTAACACTTACCCTAAACCTAACCCTAACCCTAACCCCAACCCTAACTTCTAACCCTAACCTTACCCTAACGCCTAACACTACCCCTAACCCTAAACCTTACCCTTATCCTAACCCTAACCCTAACCATAACACTTACCCTTACCCTAACACCTGCCCTAACACTAACCCTAACCCTAACCCTTACCCTAACCCTATCCCTAATTCTAACCCTAAGCTTTACCCTTACCCTAACCCTAAATCTAACCCTAACCCTAACCATAACCCTAATCCTTACCCTTACCCTAACCCTAACCCTAACCTAAACCTAACCCTTACCCTTACCCTAACCCTAACCCTAAACCTAAACCGAATCC